>NC_064857.1:101970050-102170050 GCF_024139225.1 Suncus etruscus | reverse complement strand
GTCCCCTCAGAGTTATATTTGTTTTTTGCTTTAAAGATATGGGAAACTAAAATGTATTCTGTACTTCATTTTTGATTTATTGAAAGGAGCAAGTAGATAAATCTTTTGCTAAAAAACGTGCAAGAGACTTATGGAAGGTATTTTATAGCCTGTTGAGTCTATATTATATTGATATTGGCTTTAAGACATTTATGGAACATTGCTGACAATTGCTATGATTCAATCTCCAACTGAGACAAGGAAATATGATGTGAAGAAAGATACGGGATTTAGCAACATAGACAAAGAAACCTAGTGATTACTAAAAGCTTCATAATTTAATTTCAAGATTTAAATATAACCATTTTCAACAAGCAACAAGAACAATAATAATATTTTGCTCAGTCTGCTAGCTAAAGACTACTTTTCAAAAATTGTAATTCATCTCTCCATCATTTTGAAAAAATCATCCACACACAGTTGCCAAAAGGAAGTAGCTTCTCAAGTATGCAAGTCTAAACTCAGTTTCTCTCTCTCTTTTTAAAAAATGCAGATAATATTTTTTCTCTTTTATAGCTTAATTTTCAGATTGTTTTGATAAATAAGCATTATTACAATGAGATGAGAACAGGTCTCACAGAAAACATTTTATAGTCAATTACTTTTAAAAGGGCCTTTACTTTACTCCAGAAGTTTATGATCTCATAATGAAGATACTTAGGTCCCAAACCACAAGGCAGTCTGTCTTGATCAAAAGATTATTTTTGTTGGATAAGAAAATATGTCATGTAAAATTAAAACTTGACCCAGTAACCAGCAAATAGACAACTACAGTAATGAATATTTAAAAGACGGACATTACAAAACTTGAGAAATACACTGGGATAAAAAAGATAGGGTGAGTATTAGAGTTGTTTATATTCAGAGTACAAATGTGGTATCATAACAATTTTTGTAAACAATGGTAATGGCTTCTGAGATTGCAGGATAGTGTGGAATGGGCATTAGAAGGCTCCCTTGGGAACTGAGTGTGAGGAGAGGTCGAAATGTAAATGTAACAGATGGGACTGCCATTAGAAGAGAAATTATTCCCCACTTCACTCCTGATACAAGTAATTGTTTCTGTCCTCATCTCAAAACATACCCTGTCTCACTGTCTGGCTACTGTTTTTTAGTTCAGAGGTTTCCAAACTTAATTTGGCCTATTGACCCCCATTTAAAAAACAAAATCACTCAACATCCGCCTGGAAATCTAGCTTCATTAAATGAACAAATAGTAAGTAACTGAGCAGACTTGCAGCCCTTTTCCTCTCCCACATTCGGTTCCGCCTCCAGTATAGTTGAAACTAGCAAGGTCTCATGGACTGTTTCAGTTATTCCTCCCAGGGATGGATCTGTAGCCTCATTCACTTTGGGAAGCACTGTTTTGAGTTAATTGTCCTGGTTCTTGCTTTTTAAATATGACTGCTATGGTTACGTGGACCTATAGAAGAGTTTGTGTCCATCTGAGAATTGATAGAGGAAAGGAAATTATAGGTTATCCACTCCCAAATGTCTATTGTGTAGCTGGGTTTTAATTCACTACTTCATATCTTGGGTCCTTGCATTCCATTTGGAGAAGACAGACAATAAAAAAATAATCACAGCTACATAGAATTTAGATGTTAATGGTGCTAAAAGTTTTAGAAAATGTGGCCTGGGCATGGTAGATGTGAATGAAGAGTACATATAATGTACTTCTGTACTTCTGTGTAGAATTTTCAATTGAGTGGTGGAAGGGAAAGAAGGGAGTTTTCTGACATATGGGGAAGGCTATTCTAAATGAAAGGAACCCTCTGATGGAGGGTCTGTAAGAAGTTTATGGAACCTCTATTCTATTGTTGGAGATAGATGAGCCTGAAAGTGGAAATTGGTAGAAGATGAATCAGGCCATTAACAAGGTTGGAAAGATGCCACTTTATTGGTAGTAAGAAGTTCTTTCACCAATGTGGTGAAAATAGTTCACCAATAATTCTATTTAGGTGAAAATAGGGTCTAAGCAGTGTAGAGATATGGCAAAAACTCTTTCTGTCAGTTAGGAAAGTTTAGCCATAATCCAGAGGAGAAGCTGGTAGTTGGACCAAAACTAAACAGAAACATTAATGACAAATTATGACCAGGATCTGATCTTGTATAATAGATCAGCTACCATGTAAGATAAAGAGAAGAATGATATGAAAGTAATAAAAATGAAGAGGAAATAAAGAAGAAAGATATGCAGTAAAGCAATCTTAAGGGTTAAGAGTATGTTTTGAAGTCTCCAAGAATTTGGATTCTCTAAGAGTTCATGGATTTACTTATCAAAGTAGACTAGCCAGCATGGGATCATTGATTCTGAGACAAAACTAGAACATGAATTTATAAGGGCTGTACTTCTTCATTGTTTAAATCTAAGCCTAAATCCTACTACAGCTATATAATCAAGTCACAATGAATGGGCTAAGACCAGTGGTCTCTTGGAAGCTTAGATGAAATGGAGGCAAAATATAGTGATGAGTAGCCTAAAAGGATAAAAGGGGAATGGGAGAGAGAGAGAGAGAGAGAGAGAGAGAGAGAGAGAGAGAGAGAGAGAGAGAGAGAGAGAGAGAGAGAGACAGAGACAGAGACAGAGACAGAGACAGAAACAGACAGAAGAAAAGTGTTTGCCAGGGGATGTCAGGGGTGAGGGTGAGGATGGCGGCAAACTGGTGGAAACTGGGGAAATGTCTTACCTCCATGCTATCTTGCCGATCCCTGGAATATTATATGATTGAAACTCAATCACAAATAACTTTTTTTTTTTTTTTTTGGTTTTTGGGCCACACCCTGTGACGCTCAGGGGTTACTCCTGGCTATGAGCTCAGAAGTTGCTCCTGGCTTGGGGGACCATATGGGACGCCAGGGGATCGAACCGCGGTCTGTCCTAGGCTAGCGCAGGCAAGGCAGGCACCTTACCTCAGCGCCACTGCCCGGCCCCCAAATTTTTTTTTTTTGTTTTTGTTTTTGGGCCACACCCGGCAGTGCTCAGGGATTACTCCTGGCTGTCTCTCAGAAATAGCTCCTGGCAGGCACGGAGGACCATATGGGACACCGGGATTCGAACCAACCACCTTTGGTCCTGGATTGGCTGCTTGCAAGGCAAACACCGCTGTGCTATCTCTCCGGGCCCCACAAATAACTTTTTAACTCTACCTCACACATACAAAACATAAATGAAAAAATCAAAATGTAGTGATGGTCTAAGAGAGATAAAAATCTCAATGCCTTTTTTCCCTCAACAATGTTGACCAGGAATGAGTAAGCCTTAGTTTATTTACCAGGCACAACTGAGACCATGTACACAATAGCTCTCATTCTTCTCAACCCCATATCCCATCAAACAAAACTTCCATATATTATTTGACTTTGAGTGCTTTATTATTGGAATTGCAGTGATATTATTAACATTTGTACAAATGCACAAAACCTTGTCTCTTCTTGCTAGAAAGAGATGTAAAAATCTGATCTAGTTGAACAGTCTTAATGAACTCATTGTCCACTGGTAACAATAAATGTGTTCACGATGCAACAAAAAGCTTAACATAAAATTAAACATTAAATGCTGCAGCAAGTATTTACATGTATGTACCCCATTTCTTCTCCTTCCAATAAGGAAGGTGGTTGCTTTACAAATAGACAAACAAACACAAATGCATTCCTGTTTACAATTACAAACAATCCCCACCCTCCCCCAAGTCCAGAACTTAAAGTGACAGCACCTATATTGGGACTTCCTTAGTTAACACTTATTTTGCAAAATGCTAAGCATGTTTTATTTAATTTTATTTATGGGCAATGTCTCTTCCAATTGCCCAAGAATACTTGTTTGCACAGAACCATTTTGGAGGTTATTTTTAGAAGATCCCAAACTCCATTGCCTACTCCAAGGAGAATATTTCAAGCTTATCTTTTCTCTATATCAATCATCAAAGGCAAAAGTCCTCTGTCTAAGAGGCAAATGTGATTGAGCAGAACTGAAAATGGAAGGGGGTGAGTAGATTTTCTTTTCTACTGACTGCCAGAGTTGAGAAGGGCTCTTTTCTCAACATCCTTCCAGTACAGAGAGCACTGTTGATACCTTTCCTAATCTCCAGTAGTGTCTTTAGCATTGGTATTGTAAAGCGCAAACTAGGATCTAAGGAGCTTATTGTGCAAAGATTTTAATGATGCATTTAAAGCTAATTTATTCAGGTTCCACATTCTTAGTCATGAGACTAAAATGAGACTGTTTTTAAAATTTCTATAAAGTCCTATAGAATGAAACTCAATGTAAGAACATCTTAAATGGCTTAAGAAGCGCTTTCTAAATCCTGGCTTCGAATGAACTGATATTGTCAGCTGTTGTAAATATAACAGCTGATAATATTGATTCCTTTCTGATGATAAACTTGGAAAGGTATCAGAGTGCCACTTAGGTATATTAATTATTTAGTAAATGCTGGCAATTTGGTCATACCCCTCTTTTTAATTTGTGGTTAAATACTATTTTTTTTAAAAATAGACAATTTATAAGAAAAAAATATATAAACACTCTTTAAGTATTTTGGCTACAAACATTACATCACTGAAAACACTTCACAAGAAATAGTAAAATAATTTGAAGGAACATATATTTTGTAAATTTTCACAAGATGATCAGTAAGAGGTTTTTTTTCTTTCTTTATTTTGGTATGGGTTTAATTTTAAGTTTATTGCTTCTGTGTCTTCTTGCCTTTTCTTGGATTCTGACTGGAAAGAGAGATGCTGTCTCTACTTCTATTACAAGGCAACTTGTATCTTTCAGACCTCCCAGTGAAACAGCCCTGGCCGACTGGAATTTCAGCTGCCCCAGACAAGACGGCCATAGTAGTCCCGTGTGCACCGCATTGCACTAAGGAAGTCTCCTGGCTCCATCAGGACACTTTGGTTTGGAGGATGAGATAGAAAATTCTTACAAGTAGCTTAGCTGCTGCCTCACATCTGTTGCATAATATACTACTTAACAAAACATGCTGTGAATAAGGGGGTCAAGTATAAACTGGCTCTTCTCTTGGCATACTTGTAGTAGGCTTAATCTAGGCTGATGTGAGAAACAGAGCTTTGCTAGGCTACTCTTGGGTGCACACAAATCTACCTGGTGCAAAGGTTCTGTAAAGTATTTTTAATGATGCAGCTCAGCCTGAAAGGAGAGGGCAAAGGCAAACTTGAGGATTGGGAGAAGGAAGGTCCCTAAGAGAACAAGAGAACATGGGAAGGGATCAACAAAGCTAAAGTGCAATTTTAAAATATAAATTACTTTTGAAGCAAAGAGATTCTAAATTGCTACTTGTGGTATAGGCACTGTTTGATTGGTTTTATTCAAATTTAAATGGGTTGCTTCCTTTCCCATCGCAGATATGCTGCATAAAGGAGCTTGAATGGCTTAAAGTTACTGCATATTGTTTAGGGAAGGACAAAGAAAGCACTAAGGAGGCTGATTAGTGCAAAGCTTTCTAGGATATTTGGCTGGGGTGTAGCGAAGCAGAGATGAAGCTGTTTTTACACTTTTACAAGAAAGTTGTTCCAGTTATGGTTATTGGTTCCCTTAAGCTGAACTCTGCTTCCTAAAAGATAAGACCTTACTTTAAAAGTGGAAAAAGCAATGACTTTTAAAAAACTGTTTAGAACATAGGTTATAAAACAATTCATAGAGCAACAAATATCTTTGACATTTCTATGCACAGATATCTAAGAGGATGAAGAACAGCCATTTGAAACCCTGGAAAATGAAGATACACACAACGAGAATTGTCTATTATGAGCTAATACTTTAAGAACAAGTAGATCTTACAGAAAAATACTGTTCAAATGGAATGTTTAAAAATAACATTTATTAATAAATATCTTATAAAATTCTAAATTAATAGATTCCTGTTCAAATTTGCTTTGGTCCTTGAATTCCACTGTATACACACATACATACATATATATTTTTTTAGATGTTTTTTATTAGCCAGAAAGAAACATTCTGTTCTAACTGGAAGGCTAGTTTTGGAGCAGTCACTGATGTTGAAACATTGCCACCCAGTCAAAGGCTGATTTTTACCCCCTCAGCTGGTTTCGGATTTTAATGCTAAGTTCAACCAACTCACACATCAAACCCACTTAACAGGCAACAATCACCTGAACATTCCCCAGTGACATTCAGGATATGTGCTGTGTTTGATTCCCTGGAACGAATAGGCTCCAAAGAGCATTTTTTTGCTCAGAGTAAATAGGTCTAATTAGTGCACATCAAGGACCCAGAGAGCCAAAAAAGGGCGGTGAGTCCACAGGCCACATGGAGACAGTCACTGGCTTGCACAGCCTGGAGGTAGGAGAGGGACAAGTGAGGGTGTGAAGAAAGAACATTGAACTGAACACTAGGTTTAAAAGGGCACATGCCCATAACTGTACCTGTCCTGGCAGCCAAAAGCTGAGAAATAGCTTCAGGAGAAGCAACTCAGATGTGAACGCCTCTTCAGGCAAGGATTCACTTGTAGAAAGAAATGCTATCAGTGGTATTTATCTAAGTTGACTCCCAGCATATAAGGCAGGGGAAGTGCTGTGGAAGTTTCCAGGCTGGCTGGCAGTGACTTCAGAGGCTGATCCTGCTGATGAAAACACCACAGGCCATGAGGAGAGACCATGCTATAGGATCTTTCTCCCGGGATGGAAGCTCTAAATATTACAAGGGGTTCCAGAAAATAGGCCTGGACAGCCCAGTCATTGAGGGGCAGAGGAAATAGGATGGGAAGAACACTTGCCAAGCCCTGCTCAAAAAAATCAGAAGGACATGAAGGAGGGATTTCCAGGCTGATGGATTATTCATGTAAAATTGGGTCCTTAAGTAAATTCTTTAACATAGACCAAATGAGTGCCAGATTTGACGAGTAAGCATTGTGTTGGGGTTTTCAGAAGCCCTGACAACTAGCTGGCATCTTTCACTTGTTGTATTTCCACACTGCTAATGAACACACCTAAAGGCCCTGAGTATAAGAAGACAATTTATTCTAATTATACGTTGAGGCCCGTCCGCTAACGTGTGTGCGGTTGGTTTGCCTACTTAGCATAAAAAACAGACATAATTGAGCTATATATAATACACATCAGTCAAACTGTCAAGTTGCTGAATTAAGAAAACTCAGGCAAGTTCTTAACTGCAGAAGCCCTTGTTTAACAATGAAATATTTCAGTCAAGAAGTGGGAAAAAAAGTAAACCATAATTTTAGTGAGAAAGCTCACTCCCTGGACATTCTGATACTATCAGTGGACTTTAAAAAAATCCATTTCTTTAAGTGCTATGCATGTGGGAAAGGAAGAAAAGTTTTTAATTAATTTGAAACAGAGCAAAATATTTGAAAATATCTAACCAATCAAACATTTCAATGAGCTCTTTAGACATAATGTTGGTTCTAAGAAGTTTGGAAAAATAAATTTTTGATTTCAAAATGAAATGATTTAGCTGAGTCTTAAATATTTCTTAGGCAGATAAGTTAAATTACTTCAGGGGTTTCTGTTGAAGTTTATAAAAACCTATTTAAAGTATTTAAAATACTTAAAAACAATGCTTGTCTAAAGTATAGTTAAAGATCCTTTTAAATATTTCTCATTTTCTTTTTCGACTATTTTGATTTTTAGACCATATATCAGTCACGAGTTTCACTGGACACTCAAAAACTTTTTTCTGAAAGCACTGTCTACATGGATTAAATTGTTGGTAAATATTGGTTTAGAAATAGAAAGTAAGTTATCAGATAAAATTGAAACTAGTTATAAAAACCATTCTGCAAAACCCTCATATTTTCCTTTGTCTCCAAAATAGATTATTACTCTCTTATGGTGGGAGAAAAACAACAACAACAAAAGCCAACCACATCCTTCCCTTGCCTGAATTCTTATAAAAGCTACTACACCTCTATAAAATACTATTCTTTAAATTCCATGAACGCACACACACACACACACACATACACACAAACACACAAGCACACACACGGCGTACACACTTGCTCAGGTTAGCTCAAACACTTAAGTGAAGATGAAACACCAGCACCTGTCTAGGCAGTTCAAGAGAAACATGAGTCTATTCTTGGTGAGATGTGACATGAAAACATTAGCATAGTAGAATGGCTTGTTTCATGGAGGCACAACTGTGATTTGGGACTATCACGTTTTATAATTGGCAAGACCACATAGGTTGTTGCAAATATAAATCAGAATTATTGAAAAGAGGGGATTAATCATATCCAAGGGATTCCTTCAGCAGCCAGAGTGCTCTAACTATTGGGGTTTTCTTTCTTTCCTGGTTACTCCAAGTAGTTAGATTGCTATTATCTACCAGAATAGCAAAGCAGGTTCCATAGGCTTAAGAGAGAAAAAAACCCTTAGGCTATTAGCAGCTGCTGATAGAACAATATAATCTGTGTAGCGAATAAAAGCCCTTCTGAATTATTACATAGTACATGGATTTTCAACATTTTAGGCAGGTCATATAAAAACCAGTTGTAATTCAAGGGTGTGAACGGAGAGCCCTGCATCATAATTTGGACTTTCACAATCAAGGCTTGCAAAGCTCTCTCCCTAGTGTCCCTTCAGCTGGCATTCACCAGAACTTCACTGATGACTAAACCACCTTTTATTTGCTCTGATTATTAAAAACATTAAATCAGTCACATTAAACATCTCCTGGTTACTATTTTGCAAGAGTTGAATGAATTCCAGCTGTAGAACATGAGTAAGGGAATAAAAGGTTAGGTCCACATTTTTGAGGCTTTGCTTTTAAAAAAAAAAATCTTTTTTAACTTAAACATGATTTTCTTCTTGATATGCAATGCTAAGGAAGGGTAATAAAAGAGAAGAACATAAAAGTGAAGAGTAAACAGGAAGTCCAAGAAAAAGTGGAATGGAAAAGAAAAGTAGGTAGTTGAGAAAGTAGACTCAGGATGTCGAGATGCTTAATGCTTGATAGTCTTGTTTGGACATCACTAAACCATGTGGTCTTTTATAGAAAAAGAAAAAACAAGTGTGAAAAAGACTGTATTTTTCTGTGACTTTGATAGCATCACAGCACATCTTGACCTGTGTTACGATGTCCCAGACTTCTCAATACCTTGAATCTATTTACTTACATCTCATTATGCCTCATTTTGGCAAAAAGCTGTGTTTTGTTTTATTATTGTTTGTTGTTTGAAAACAAGATTCAGTGTTACAGGCAAAGGGTTGAACTGATAAGAATAAAACCAGGGCTATATACAGAAAGAGTTCCATTTATAAACAAGTCACTGGTACCAGAAAATTAGAGAAAAGCACCAAAGCATTTCCCAAGCTGATAGATATCAATTGCATAACTCCCCCCATTTTTTCCCTTTTTTGCTTAGAGAACTAAGTATAAAAGGCATTTCCATCATGACTATAAAGTTGAAAGCCAGTCTTTGAAGGGTTGGAGATGTCTTCCAGGTCTGAGTTAATTCTAAAAATGCCCTTAAAAGAAAGGACGCAGCTCTTCTTGGAGGCAAGGTCTGAGCCCTGGGTTTAAAGAATCGAATTCAGGTCTGTTCTGTGGGTGGAGAGCTGGCTTAGTGTGGAACTTCCTACCACCTCGCTGACTGCAGAGGAAGTAGTGATGGTGTTATGCTGGATAACTTGCTGCTGAGAGCAAGCAGGGACAGGGCTGGCAGGAGGACTACTCTCTGGACCTAGGAAAAAACACACATACACACACACCAATATAGCTTTCAAGGGTGCATTTGGAAGCTACTCAAGAACATTACTATACATTTATGAGAGATAAAAGGGTCTCACACATTTGCTTCTGGAAGTTAATTTCAAAATATTTTCAAAAAAAACTTGTCACAAGCTATGCCTTCCCCCTTTATAGCTACAAGCAAAGCCATGCTTTCTATCTCAGCAAAATGAATTTGATGTGTTTGAGTCTGGACATGTGACCATCCCCATCTTGAAGTTCCAAATAGCCATCCATATATCAAATGTGGAAAATACTCACATGTGGTGGGAGAATCTGTGTTGCTCAATCTAAAAAATTATTTGAAAATAAATTGACCTTCAGCCATAAATCTCTTCTTCCCCCACCATCCCCTACTCAACTAGCCTGTCACCTATGAACATTAAAGGTCTAAAAAATGGGTTCTAGTAGATAAGGAATCTAAGTAGATAAGGAATCTACTTTACATATTGGTTCAACAGACAAAATTACTAGCCTTCCAGTCCTATGGATAACATGCAACAATCCTGAGACACTGGATGGGGTCTGCCCAGTGCAAATATCCCAGCCCATGAATTTCTCTGGAAGACTCTTAACCTAGGAACAATTGAAATCCAGCAACTCACTTTCTTACTGGCTGCAGAACTTGAATTTGGTAGGATTTGCAATGTAGAATGACAGGTAAAATCTAGCCAGAAATTATCAGGAAGTGGTTGGCATGATGTTGAAGAGAGATCAAAAAAGGAAAGAAGATTCCTTTGGTAGAAGGTAGAAGATTCCTTTAGCAGCCATTCAAAAATTCTAGTTTGACATTGGCTTGAATGTGCAACTTTCACTTTACCTTTTCTCTTTAATAAAATCCCATGCAAAATTAGTGACAACAAATGGATGGTAAAACAAATAAGTCAATGACTTACTTAAATAGCCTTGTGATTCTTTCTGCATGGCTGTTATCGGACAGTCTTTATGTGTCAACAACAACTGTTTCAGCTGTGCCACCTCGTTTTTCAACATAGATACTTCATTCTGGAAAGAAACATTTCAAATCCATATTGAGTGGATCAACTCCAGGCCCCATCAGACACTTGCACCCGTGAAAAGTACAAGTATTTCTTCTGTCATGAATCACTGGGAAGTTACAATTGGTTTTAACTTGGCCCTAACATTTTCAAGGTGCTTTCAATTCAAGGGTAAAAGGCCAGCTCTAACCCTGTCTATGAAAGGCTCAGGGGCCAGGCTACTAGTGTAGGAATCCCAACTCTACACTTACTATGTGACTCCTGGCAGCTAAAAGAGCACACAATTCTTCAGGCTCTTTTGAGGAGAAAATTGACACACACCCACAGAACATGAAGTGATCAACAGAGTTAGCCATCATAGTAATCATCTTTCCACTTTCTGAGCTCCAGTTGACATTCATTGGGAAGAGGTGAAGGGGTCCTATACTTTGGGCAGAACTGTGTGGCAGTATTGGAAGCTAGAAACTGAAATGCCTACAGAATAAACTGAAGTTTTCCACCAGATTTCCCCGAACAAGTTTCAGGTGAACCATAGTTCAATAGAGTACATTGTCCTACCTGTTGCCCACGTAGCAGGAAGCAGAGACCTCTGAGCAATGGTTGGTATTGTTATGGAAGAATATGTCTACCCCAGAAGTTTAAGGGGGCAATGCAGTTTCAGGCCAGACTTTCAAATGGGCTAGTTCAGTGAATTTTGGTTTATAGCCACCCCCACCCAATATCAGTGTCAAGGATTGTGTATGTCTGTGTTTTTCTATTTACTAAGACAAGAGACTCAAATCTCCACTCTTCATAGTAATTCCCATAAACAGGCTCATTTGTTCATTGAAAATATATGTGTGGCATCACTGAATGATGCACCCAGCACATTATATAGACCAATATAAATGTAAAATGGATGGCTCCCACGTGCCTTCACCTGGTAGATTGAACTATAAATAAAGAACAATCTTTGTTTGTTTGTTTGTTTGTTTTCGGGCCACACCCATTTGATGCTCAGGGGATCAAACCACGGTCGCGATCTTTCCTTGGCTAGTGCTTGCAAGACAGACACCTTACCTCTAGCGCCACCTTGCCGGCCCCCAGGACTATCTTAATCTATTTTATAGTTGTGATAAATAATACCTTTTCTTTTCTCTTTTCTCTTTTCTTTTTTTTTGTTTTTTTTTGTTTTTTGTTTTTTTGGGCCACACCCGTTTCATGCTCAGGGGTTACTCCTGGCTAAGTGCTCAGAAATTGCCCCTGGCTTGGGGGTACCATATGGGACGCAGGGGGATTGAACCGTGGTCCTTCCTTGGCTAGCGCTTGCAAGGCAGACACCTTACCTCTAGTGCCACCTCACTGGCCCCAAATAACACCTTTTCTCTGGCCAGGCATATTTGTGACCGCTAGACACTTGTTATGCAGCTGCAGGTTATGTTCCACATGTAACCGATTGTTTTAAGAGCAGGTATACAGAAAAATGTGTTTTAAAATGGGTGTCATTAAGTTGTGTGCTTTAATGTGGCTTTTATTTAATCAGAGATTGGTCTTCAGGCATGTTTGTCACGTGGAAAAGTGAGTTTGGAGTACTAGAAATTTGAGTCTGTAAAGTATTTTTAAGGGGTCAGAGTATTAGCACAGCAGTAGGGCATTTGCCTTGCACACGGCCAACCCTGGACAGATCCCAGTTCTGTTCCCACCATCCTATATGGTCCCCTGAGCCTGCCAAGAGTGATTTCTGAGCACAGAGCAAGGAGTAGTTCTTGAGCGCTGCCAGGTGTGACACCCAAAACTTATTTTTTGAAGCCTATCTTAAATAATAGCTGTCATTTCCAAGTCACTTGGGAATTTATTTTAAACAATCCTATGGCAAATAATAAAAAAATTCATCTGCAAAATCTTTTCTCATTTTTCTTTAAATGCTACAATATAAAAAAGGACTCTGAGAAATTAGCATTAATGAACTGCTCACTACTTTGATATTGATGCTACAATTTGTTTTTATGAAGACACATCAAAGTGTGTCACCAGTAGTGAGAGCTGACTCAGAAGGTTAAATCTGTGACATTTTAGAATGGAGAATCATACCTCCTATATTCAAAGAAAGTTTTTTGTTTTGTTTTGTTTTATAAGAACTTCTGTTGAAAGGGAATCTTGTTCATTCTTGGACCAGTGGAACAAGTTTAATTATATGACAATTTATTTTAGACTTAAACACTCATTCTTTACTCTGATTTTATACTCCTCAGAAACAGGACAGCATCCCTTGCTTTCCTCAACCTCCATTCATGCTTGAAATAGAAAGTTTCATTGAGAGCTATTTTTGGACCATGATATAAAAGGCAACCCCAATAAAAGAAATAAATAAAACTAAAATGTGTGATTTTGGGGGCCTCAGAATGAAATCATTGTATTTATACTCTAAAACCCCTCAAACTTTGATGGAATCATAGTTCTGGACTCCCATATACTAAATCTTAAGTACTGGTTTCCTGCAACCTAATGAGAAACTGAGGCATATAGTGTAGTGAACAGTGTTTTGAGAATGGAGTGAGAAGCCATTTTAGTGAATCTAGTCCGACTTTTCTATTGTGACAAAAAAACAAAAAAGAAGGAAAATATTTTAATTCAAACAGGATTTACAGCCATCTTGGACTGGTTAATTCATCTCTATTTCATCCTCACCATGCTCTGCACAGTTTGATCTTCGCTAGGCAAAATTTAATCTCTGAGGCATATGAGCACATAGCTCCATCCTCAAGAAAACTTTGTGGTCAGAATTCTTGGGGATTTATACAAGCAAATTATATTTTTAATCTTTATTTAAGCACCATGATTACAAACATGATTGTAGTTTGGATTCAGTCATAAAAAGAATATCCCCCTTTACCAATGTCCCCATCTTCCTCGCCTCCCCCTGCCTGTATTCGAGACATGGATTCTACTTCTCTCACTCATTGGCATTGTCACCATAGTTGTCAGTGTAGTTATTTCTCTAACTGCACTCATCACTCTTTGTGGTGAGCTTCATATCATAAGCCAGTCCTTCCAGCCCTTATCTCTATGGTCTCTGGGCATTATTACAAGAATGTCTTTTATTTTTCTTACAACCCATAGATGAGTGAGACTATTCTGTGTCTATCTCTCTCCCTCTGACTTATTTCACTCAGTATAACAGTTTCCATGACCATCCATGTATAGGAAAATGTCATGACTTCATCTCTCCTGACAGCTGCATAATATTTCATGTGTATATGTACCACAGTTTCTCTACCCATTCATCTGTTGAAGGGCATTTTGATTGTTTCCAGATATTGAAAATAGTGCTATAATGAATATAGGTGTGAAGAAGGCACTTTTGTATTGTATTTTTGTGTTCTTAGGGTATATCCCTAGGAGTGCTATAGTTGGATAATATGGGGGTCCAATTTCCAGTTTTTTGAGGAATATCCATATTGTTTTCCATAAAGGCTAGACTAGATGGTATTTCCACCAGCAGTGAATGAGAGTTTCTTTCTCTCCATATCCTCACCAGTACTGATTGTTCTTGTTCTTTGGGATGTGTGCCAGTCTCTGTGGCATGAGATGGTACCTTTTTGTTGTTTTGATTTGCTACTCTCTAATGATTAGTGATGTGGGACATTTTTCATGTGCCTTTTGGCCACTCTACAAGGAAATTATTAACTGCATCTAATATTTGGAATACTCCAAACAGTTTCACAATTAATCTTTCACTTTTATATGAGGTTATACAACAGTATATATCACCTCTAAAAACAGATGAGGTGTTTCAACATATAACTAAAACCCATGTCAAAGATAAGAAATCGAAGCCAGAGCTATGACTCAACAGGAGCTTATTTCACATATGTGAGACCCTGGGTTTGATTCCTAGCAAAGACCACCTCTCCTCCCACCCAAAGACCTTATTTCTATTTTTGTCTATGAATTAAAACAAAACACATTCTTAATAAACCAACATATAAAAAATGTAAATGTAAGGCCCTGGGGCTTTTGAATTTCAGCATATATATATATATATATATATATATATATATATATATATATATATATATATATATATATATATGGGAATTTGAAGAGTATCACGAGGACAGAGCATCATCATTTAAATGCAGGTGGGAATATGGAAATTCTACTCGATGTGTAAAGAATTATGTTTCTTAGTGATATTACAGTTAAAAACAAATGTTGGTCATTGTCATAATTCTGTGTGCTATGCAATGATGATCCTGGTAAGGACTATACATTCAAATAACTATAAAAGCAACCGGTTCCTGGGACAGCCTTTGACTATCAAAAGACTCTCAAATGGACCCTGAAAAGCAGGTTTTGAGTTCTCCAACTTCCACATCAGCTAAATGGAAAACAAGATGCCTACGTTAGTTTTCTAAGTTCTCTTAGCAGAAGAGATTTCTTTGTTTTGGTTCTCTTTGTGCTATTACTTTTTCTGAGTGGTCTTTACCTGAGAAAAAAACAATTGATTAATTAATGGCCTCAATCATGATTTGTATTCTTTAATTAACGACTTTTAGTATTCTCAAATACCCTTAATATGTTGGGTTGTATATTTAAAAAGGGAGACAATTTGAGTGGCTCCAGGGATACCAAATCTTATCAAGGCAGATGGTAAAATAAAGATCTATTACTTCATTCTCACACAACACTTGGTGTGTCAGCATGTTTGTGTCCACTCTGCTGATCATCTACAAGAGCCTTTATTAGAGTCCACAATGAGCCTTTGGTTGTACCAAGTCAGCAGCGTGCTGGGGGACTTGTGTGCTCTCCACATGCATGATCATCCCCGAGAGATAGTTCATATTGAGCGACTGTAGAAGAGGCACAAATGCTAGACTGTATTTTAAGTTAAGACCTTTTCAAGGTAACATAACTAGAATCACCTTGAATTCATTTTAGAAGAGAACAACCAGATAGCAAATGTTTTAAAGATGCATGAAAGAAATCAAATATGGCCTGCAGCTCTGCTAAGGAAATAAAAACCAGGACTTCTTGGGGTATATTTTTTTTTACTTTGAATTGCCTTGCTTTATGAATTGAGGCAAATCACCATTTTTTAAACTCCCCCCCCCACTGGGTAAGTTCTAATAATAGTTCTTGGTCTTTGAATTAAAAGTGCTTTGCTAAAGCAAACTATTAATAAGCAGTATTGATTCTCCTCCTAAAATCCATGCTTTAAAAAATCATTTTAGTTTTGCTGCTCTAAAATAGATAGGTATTTTAAGAAAGACTGTAAGCTGGTGGATGCAATTTGATTAATCTGTTCTTAAACCTACACAGTTACCTTGGGATGAAGCAGTACCACTATAGTGACATTTAATGCTATAATAACATACTTTAAATAAACACTCCCAAGAAGTCTCTAATAGCTACATTTGCAGTTTTTGGCTTTGTGGATGTCATTTTATTATATGATAAATCCAAAATGCTTTTCCATATTAGTGGTAGTCTGTGCCAAAATATATGATCAAAATGGGCCCTGCAATATAGAGACGTGTGTGTGTGTGTGTGTGTGTGTGTGTGTGTGTGTGTGTGTGTGTGTGTGTGTGTTAGCTGAGGCCAGGCTTGGTTCATTCTAAAACAAAGAACTTTCAATTTGTCAAGCAACAGTTACCATCTGGCCTATTCTCTTGCCAAGTCCCAAACCTGGGACTGTGTGTCTAAAATTTCACCAGCGACTTAGGCCATGTGTCTTTGCATTGAAAAAAAGAAAAGCAATTATTCCCATGGATGACCAGATGATTTCCATATCATCTATTGAACACAAATGATTCACATCAATGGTTGATAGATTTAGAGTTATCAGCCACTCTGTTGAAGGAAAGAATGTAGATGTCTTTAGTTTAAGAACTTTTCTAGAATTTTAAAAAAATGCTAGAGTAATGGTTTGGGTTAACAAAAGACTTACTTGTGTCATCTGGGCTGGTTGTTTGAAGTTTGGGGAAACTGTTGCTCCACAACCTCAGTTTCATTTTATGAAATCACCCAATGTCAGACTGTGTGATTTCTCAGGTCTCACCAATTCCTCTAGCTGTGTTTACCCCCAAAGGAGGGATTTGTTGTGAAACAAGGAAATAAAGTCTAGAAGTTTGATTTTGTTTTCTTAGGTCTGTTTTTTCCAATCTGAAACCTTGCAGTTAACTTGAAGGTTCTGTGCTGGAAAACAACTCAAAAGTGGCAGCTGGCCATCCAGACCTTGGCCATTCCAGCTCTTGCTGAAGTTTGTTTGCTTAGCACCTTCTATTTCTGTTTGCTTAAAATTTGGCTCTGGACTAGCTTCCAGAGAGACACCTTTTTCTTTTGATAAAGGTCCAATGAGTGAGTGGGAAAAGGTCATGTAGAGGTGGCTGACTGTATATTTGATCCTGGGCATCCTACAAATGTTCATCACAGAAAATATCCAAGGTTATGATTTTTGCAGCAAAGCTGTGGCTTGAAAACATCAACACATTGGTCTTTTAAGAGGGGACTCTTCTGCAGAAACTGTTTAACAAACCCACTATATACAACTATTAAGTATCTTCAATAGGATTTCACCCTGGTTTGGCAGGGAACAAGAATTCTATTACCATGCTTTACTACATAATTGTTATGGATGTTATTCCAATATATTTTTGTAAGTAGGAGATATTTGACTGGAGGCCAGAGACTGAAGACATTTTTAGGCTGTTGCAAGAGGATGGTAGGGGGTCAGAGCTACTGATATCTAGGTCAGGAGGTAGTAGAATATTTCAGTATTCTACTTTCTACTCTTCAGCCATTTTCTCTGCTCTTGGAAGCACCAAGCTGCCATCCATAACATATTTATTTGTGTAAGCAACAGGACAAAATGAAGACCTGTCAAACCTTAAAGTCAGCCCTGCCAAGATTGAGGGCACTTGTGAATTTTCAAAGTCCACCTCTGATCTGACAACAAATCCCAAGGATTTTTATTTTAATCATCAGAGAGCCATAAGATAATATTCTCTTGGTTCATCAATACCAGAACTTTAAAAAAAATGATTTAATGTATTTACAAATGAACGCATTTTCTATAACTTAAGCTTGTTCTTACAAATAATATTGGCTAATAAAGAACTGATGATAAGTATTCAAAATACATATATTTTGTATGTCTAGTTGCAGCCCATCCCCATGTTGTTTGATTCCCATCAATCACATCTTTGTCAAGTGTCCCAGAGATGAAGAGCTATTCAGCCAATAGATATCACTTGATGCAGATAGGTACTCACCATCCTGGACATCATATTAAAATAGAGAATAGAATGAGGAGAAGTTGTGGATTATAAAGATTTAGCCCCTACTTCATGAAGTTTACAAACTATTGGGAATAACTAATATCCTCCCGTACCCAACAGCTACCATATGTTTTTCAGTTTCTTTCTCAATTATTACCTAAAATGATAAGTGAGAGGAAAAAGTGAGAATCCATAAATTATGACATTCAGCCCAGGAATAACTCAAATTCTCCTTGTCTACTTTCAATGTGTACCCTGGTGCCCCGAAGGCCGTTTTCATGAAATGAAATTGAATATGAACAGGTTTGGAGGGTCGGGGCTGCTCCTTTCTGAGAACACACAAAAAAGTAAGTAAGAAAACATAATCTTGACCAGTGAACTAGAAGGAGCAAATTCTAACATTTCTTTCCATATTTGTTTTTTGTTTTGGAGCTACACTCAGTAGTACTCCGGGTTTACTTCTGGAATGCTCAAAGGACCAAATGGGACAGAACTTGGGTTGTGTGCAAAGTAAACACCATGCTCTGGCCCAAATTCTCTAATTTGGGACAAACTTTCACCCTATCATTCTGCAGTCACACTCTCTGATCCTGGAAACAACTTATCTAGCTCCTCCAACTGGTTGAGTTGCCTTTTCCTTTATTCAGTAGAAGCCTGATATTCCTTCAAACACTTTCAAGTGGTCTTGTTAGAAAATGAAAGTACCACAAGAACCAAAAATCATGTAAAGCTCTCTGACTTCATTAAGCAAAACAAAACTATATAAATATTTATATCCATTATCTATCTCTCTATTCGATCTACTGTAAGCCAGAGAAACCCTCATTGCCTGGTATCTAATAGCTACCTTGCAAACTGCTTTGTAGTCATTAATTCTTTAATTTTTTCCTATACTTTGCTAAGGTTATAATGCCCATTTTGTAGATAAGGAAACTGAATCTAGAGGTTAAACCCAGCAGGCCATTGCTGGACCAGTGCTGGAATCTCTGATCACTTCCCATGGCTCCCTGCCCTGACACAGTTCTCCTTTGCTAAGGTTATAATGCCCATTTTGTAGATAAGGAAACTGAATCTAGAGGTTAAACCCAGCAGGCCATTGCTGGACCAGTGCTGGAATCTCTGATCACTTCCCATGGCTCCCTGCCCTGACACAGTTCTCCTTCCTCAACGCTTCATAGGGAGACTAACTTCAATTGGAAAAGACTCTTTTTTTGTTTGGTTCTGTACAATACCCCCAGAGTTATTCAAGTGTGAAGAGGCAGCCTCCGGTTATCCTGTGGGCTAATGCAGAAAGACTGTTCAGATCAGACAACCCTTGTCTGGCAGGATATGGTGATTGTACACTGGACCTTTGAGTCCTGAGAGGAGAGCTAGAGAGAGAGAGAGACAGAGGCCTGCACCTGAAGTTGCATGTTTGTCTGGGTGAGTTCTTCTGCTTTCTTTTCCAGTGACATCACCCAGACCTTCCTCTTCTGTCTGCAGCGAGTGGCAGCTGCCCGGTTCCGCTCCAGAAATTTCCTCCGCCTCTCATCAGGATCCTCATCCACCACCCTTCTTCGCCGCCCCCCTGTAGGCTGGGGGGGTTGTATTGTCTGGGTTGGCTGCATCTGTTGTGTGGCTGGTGAAACCTGCTGGAAAAGAGAAGGAGTGGATGACAGGCTAGGGAAAGAACATTATGAGAGAAGGGAAGCCAGTTTTTAAATGCAAAGCATTTAAAATCTTTTACTTTATTAAACGTATCAAACTTATTTTCTAAGAATAAAAAAACCCATGAAATCATGTTCCTGGAAAGAGCAGAGCATCGCTTAGCTGTCTTATCCCCTGACAGGCACTTGGCTGAATCATGGCAGAGGAAATGCTTTTGCTCCATAAGAAGTAGTTAAAGTGCCTTTCAAGATTTAAATATCAATCTGTGACCATAGGTAAAAGCAGAGATGTGGGGAATGGGATTGTTCCAGTATTGATGAGACTTCTGTCATCTGTGGCAGACTCCTGGGCCAAGATGAAGCTCTTTCATTCTAATGTTGTAAACATCACACCGTGCTCCTGGAACACATGTTTGGGGCATCTTTGCCACTGTGACTGCCCTGGGAGTGAAAATTTTATTTGCACCCATTTCATAGTTTTTTTAAATAACTTTTTTTAAATTCAATTTCAGGGCCAAACCCAGTGATTTACTCCTGGCTATGCTCCTGGTCTGGGGGACCATATGGGATGCCGGGGGATAGAACTGCGGTCGGTCCTGGGTCAGCATGTGCAAGGCAAATGCTCTACCACTGTACCATTGCACTGGCACCATTTCATAGTTTTTAATGTTAAGGAAGAACTGGACCTGCTTGCTCCTGATGGATCTTCATGCTGTTCAGAGCCCTGCCTCAGGTAGCAGGAGAGACAGGAGGCCATTCTAGGTATTTGAGAAACATGACCAATGAATTCATGTAATGCTTGCTGAACACAACACAATGCCGATCTCACATGATGTGTGTGATTTAAAAAAAAAGATGACACTTGGGACCATACATAGCAGTACTCGGGAAAGGAGGTCTGGGGCCTCTCAAGTAATGACAAGCCTATTGTGTTTGTCTGGCCATGAGATGTCAGGGATAGAACTAAGGGCCTGTAAATCTGTAGTAAGATTTCTCCCTGACTAGCACTATGGTAAAACGAGATGATTTTGCCTCACCATAAACATTCTAAATAAATTCTAGGAGTAAAAAAACACTTTATTAAAAATTTGGGGGGAGGTGTGTAAAAATAAGTATTTTAAATCTACTTGTATATTCTTGATAAGATTTGTTAAGTGATATTTAAGGTTTTGGGGCTCCTGCACACATAACTTTATTTCTCTTTATTTCTCTTCCTGAGAATTTCTCTGCCATGAGACAAATGCTTAATGCTTTCCAGTGCAACTCATATCTTCTTCCATCTTTATTTTAATTGAAACTTCTTTATCCCCCTTCTTCAAATTTCTGTCATGGTATATCATGATGACATACCCATATAGGTATTTTACAATAGACATTTAACCTGAAGAAATAATAGCCAAAGGAAAAATTTTTACAAATAGTAAATCACCATTTTCTACAGCATTCCAAATCCATGACTGAAATAAATCAGAGAAGAGCAACAATAATGGGCTGCTGGTGGTTATTAGCTGGCTTGTGGAGATAATTATTTATATAAACATATATTTAAATAATAAGCTCCATTAAACTGTCTATGAATATATATAAAAGAATCAGGAGCAGAATTAAGGTTGTATCAGATCTCAGTAATTTTATGTTAAGCAAAGATGTCTTCTAAAAGTATTGGTGACACTTTTCCTCACAATCACAAAGGAATAACAACATACATTGTCTAATTTCTTATTCAGCAGCAAAGCTGCTGAAGATGTAATTCTTGTTTTTAGCAAATATTTAGAACTTATCACTTCATCTGTTAACCTTTTAATTAATTACTGTAAAGCAATGAATTAAGAGGGATACACCAACTTAGCTAAGTTTTTGCCTTTACTGGTTCTTCTTTTTTCCTTTGGTTTTTGGGCCACACCTGGTGATGCTCAGGGGTTACTCCTGGCTATTCACTCAAAAATCACTCCTGGCTTGGGGGACCATATGGGACGCCAGGGGATCAAACCTCAGTCCATCCTAGGTCAGCTGCATGCAAGTCAATTGCCCTACTGCTGCCCCACCACTCCATCCCCACCCTTTTCTGGTTCTTCTTTATCCCTAGATAAAAATTTTAAGGCAAAACTGGGTTTTAAGTTTTTGAATGGATCTTGCTTCAATAAAAAATTAAAACTTCATTGTATCTTTCCCCACTAGCATCAACCAACCTTTATATCTTGAGGCTACTTGTGATTTTACCAAGAGGACAAATCATGGGGATTCAAGCTTGGCAGGACCTGAGGTGTGATTTGGTCAAAAGAAATTCCTGCTGCTTAAGTTGCCCAATCAACTGCTCTTTATAGATGTCTATAATAATGTTCTAATGCTTTTATCCACAAAAAACTGGTGCATTATATAATCTATCTGATTATATAATGATCTCTGAATACTACTAGCTTTCTTGTAAGATAGCAACAAAACTTGAGATGTAAACAGTTTTACTTTGAACCTCCTATAAATAATTAGATATGAAACAGAAGTTTCAATGTCTTAATTTTACTGTATCTATAATAACTCCTTGATCCTTCTGTCCACAGTGGTACTTGGAGATAGAGGTTGGTCACCCTAGTTCCACATTGCAATGTTATACTATATTGACTCAGAAGACAATGTCATGACAAAAATTCTAATCTATTCATTGTCTACTTGATTATACTTTCTAATATAATCTAATGTTTATGTCCACAGATAGCAATGGAATATGCAACTGCATGCCATAAACTCCTGCTACAGAGCTCACTCATTAAATATGTTATTGTAACCTGTTTTCCATTGTAGGTAGTTTACCATGATACCAGAATGTTCATCATTTTAGTTTGCTCTTAGGAAAGGCACTTGGGTGCTCAAGACCCTCTAGATTCTTCATGGTATAAACTCTTCTTACAGTGCTCTTTACCTTATCACTTAAAGTTTACCTCACCAATGATGATTTGCCTAGAAACTAAAAAAAACAGTTCATCTTGACTTGTCGGCTTTACATTTATTAAGTGTTCTGACCCATTCCACTGGGGTCAGCTTTTTAACTGTGACCCATGGATCGATCCTCATAGATAGATTTCTATCTATTGTGTGTGCATGAGTGTATGTGTTGGCTACCTCAATGTCTGTCTAAATGTCCATCTGTAATATACACAATGTCTATATTGTTTATTGTCCTTCCTCCTGTTATATATATATATATATATATAACCCCTCCTTCCCCCCTCCATTTACCACTTTACAAATCCTTTTGATTTTTTACAAATCCTTTTGATTACAAATCCTTTACAAATCCTCACCTCAGATCACCCCCATTTAACCCTTTTTACCCTCATTTCATAACTCCTAAGGAACCAGAACGTACCCCCAACCCCAGCCAGCTGCCAGCTAGCTCCAAAACTGAAAAGACAGTCCCAGCCTACCTTGCCTCAGACTGAGAAAAAGCTGCCACTGCTGCTTCTGCTGATTTTCTCTTATTGACACCACCTCCCTTCACTATGGACTGGGGGTTTATGAGAAGACCCCAGCTTGAAGACATTTCCCGAAATGTGACTGCTGGAAGCCACTTTCAGACTCTACAATATCATGTCACAGGCTGAAGCTGTGCTTCAGATTCTGCCCCCCCTCCCAGACTATTTCAAAATATTTAGAGACATGTATATCTCCTTCGAATATTTCTTTATATGTATCTCCTTAATAGGTATAATTATTATTGTCTGTCTTCTTATGTAGCAGCAATTTTCCCCATTTCTTTTTTTGGGATCAATTTAGTAGAAAATTCTAGTAGATAAATCCCTCTTGTGCTCCAGAATAAAAAAAAAAAATTCCTGTTGCTCAGAAGTAACACCAAGGACTCTGAAATCATACTTTGATAGAACAAACTCATAACAAATAGTAGAATTGCCCTAATATTGCAGTTAGTTATGATGGATACTCACTGTTTATCTATGATAAATGAAATTCTGTTAAGTAAAATTTTGTTGGCATAAACACTGAAAGTTTTGTTCAAAAATAATGAATTACGATTGAAAAACAAAATTAATCTCAAAGCATCTTAGGGTTTCAGGGTGGGAACGACCTTAATATCTTGTACTTTTTTGTTTTTATAAAAATTATGCAATTAAATATGATTAGATCTCAATTTGTCATCATGTTAATAAAATTTACAAGTGACATTTAAATATTGTCAAAATGACCTTGTTTAAATCTTAATACCAACATGCATTTTTTCTTTGTAACACAGAAAATAAAAGCAACTCAGTGTAAGTAATTAAAATAGCAATAAAATAATTGCATATACAATTGGCCACTTACTAACTTGAAATAGAGAGCCATAGGCTAACTGGTAATTAGCAGATGAATGACTTTTATATTCAATAAGCTGTAGAACTTGTTTTGAAATAACTTACTCATTGAGTTGACCCAAACAAGATACTATCATTTTCCTTAAAAAATGAGTAAGCACGTTAAAAGTCTATCACTGACTTTACAGTTCTTTTTTTAAAGTACAATTTCTACTTAGCCAAAAAATTTGCTTTGAGTAGCATCTTATTGTTAAATTACTTGCTACATTTCTATCATAATATTGTTATGGCTGATATGAATGGAAAAATATGCTGAAGGCTCTGATACTCATGAAAGTCTAGGTGAACTTATAGAGAGGGAATAGTGAGGCTTAGGAAGCTAAATTGACTTGTCATGGTCACATAGATAATAAGGTGAGAAAAATAAATACTCTTATCACTCTAAAGCCTACACTTTGATTTGTTATAAAGAATACCTCTAGGAAACTTTGCTAGAATAAGCTCAACAAATGAATTAACCTTTCTGCCTAATATATTAAAGAGCCACTGACCTATTTTGTGAATAATTGTCCTAGTATGGTGCTGTGTTAGGGGGTCAAATTCAAGAACTCAAAGAATGATTCAATGTGAGGTTTAGAGGCAGATGATGGAAGAGATGGTTAATAAGTGTTATTTTACTGTCCCCAGTTTGACACCATTCTTACCCAGCGGGTAAGTGCAGCATGGGTGGAGGGATTGACAAACGTCATTCTGTTTGATGGTACAAAGTGTCTAGGTCTAGTTCCTAAACATGTCCTTCATGTGCTTACTAAAATTTACTGGGGTACATGGATGGACACTCCTCTCTCCTTGGTTTGGGTGACATAGCGTCTGCCTGGTTCTCCCAACTGTCTTTCAGTTGAGTCTAAATGCTGGCTTTCTTTCCAGCCATCCTGGTGATTCTCCACTCCTAGAATTTGGCCTTTTTCTTGAACTGATCATCACAGAGCTTGGCTCTCTGTCGGCCCCCTCCAACGCATTTCTCACTGGAGGGTGAGGGGGCTGAGTCACCTCTTTCCTCCATTCACATAGCACCTTAGGTCCTTGCATCCATTACTCAATATTTTTGTCTTCCTGGAATTGTTATTTTTTCCCCCTCAACCAGCATTGTTCAGGGCTTAGAATTGTTCCTGGCTCTTTCTTAGGGATTGCTCCTGGACATGTTTTGGGAGCTATATTGATACAGGGGATTAAACGTAGGTCAGCCACATGCAAGACATGTTTTAACCCTTGTTCTATTCCTTCCACACCTGTTCATATTTTTTAAGCATTGATTGTTGCTCAGATGATGGTATGCTTTACTAAACTAGGTTACAGGTGACACAATTGAGACTCTATAAAGCACTGCAGGTAGAACTATATCATGGTTAAGATCAATTTCTTTTTCTCACTCGATTTTTTTCCACACCAGGTGATGAATGATAATTATTCAAGAATTACTCCTGGAGGGCTCAGGGCACCATTTGGGATGTGAAGGATCAAACTTGACTTGATCAAATGCTAGGCAAAAATGTCTCATATTGACTCTAGTCCTTTATTTGCACTTTTTTAAAGTGATTTTTTGTTTGTTTTGTTTTTCGGCCATACTCAGTGGTGCTCAGGAATACACATGGCTCTGCACTCAGAAATCACATCTGGCAGGCTCAGGAGACCATATAGGCTGCCAGTGATAAACCCTTTGTTGGCCACACGTAATGCAAGTGCCCTGCCCTATGCACCTTACTATCACTCTGGCCCCCTTTCTGTCACTCTTCACTTATATTCTTTACTCATTTAAATTTTTCTTGGTACCTTCATTACTATTTTATCCCTAGAACTAACTTTGTAGCACACTATAAAAATAGATTTGTTGTACTTGAAGTTGATATTTACCCGAAAATACTAGTCCTGCAATTATTTTATATTGCATCT
This sequence comes from Suncus etruscus, assembly GCF_024139225.1. Lineage (NCBI taxonomy): Eukaryota > Metazoa > Chordata > Mammalia > Eulipotyphla > Soricidae > Suncus > Suncus etruscus. The sequence continues at coordinate 102,144,115 of NC_064857.1, read as the reverse complement.
AAAAACTATGATTTGGTAGGTCCTATGGAAAAACTCTTACCACCTACAAAATAAATAGTACTCTCCAGGGTGCCAGATAAAACACCTGAACTTGTCAAATAAAGTTGCTATCTATCGTCCCTGCCCTAACATTGACACAGAGTTTACTTTGCTCCTAAGAAGGAAAAAGAACAAAATCAAACAACAAACAAACAAACAAACAAAAAATCTACCTGTGCTTGGTTGCTGGAGTGCAGGGGTGGGTGTGTCGAGGTTTGGTGATGTGCTGGGTGTGTATGGAGGTGGGAGTGGGAGTGGTGATGTGGGTGGTTCTGCTGGTGATGGGGTTGGGGATGCGGATGGTGTGCAGGGTGCTGGTGCTGATAGGGGTGATGGGCTGGCAGTGCCTGGTGCTGATGCGGGTGCGAGTGCATGTGATGGTGCGGTGTCTGGTCCTGTCGAGAGCCCATCATATCCATCATATGGCTCATGGTGTTCATGTTCCCATTGGACATGGCAGCAGGATGGTGAGTCAACGCAGCCTTCAACCTCTGAAAGAGAACAAAACAGGAGGAGACATGAGGTCACTCAGGTATATGATGGGAATTTGGAATCAAAATGTTCAATTTTATAATACTGTATGCCACTGCTTTTGTTACCATTTTGTGAGACTAAGAGGCCTTTTCTATATGTTTGATATTTGCAAATGTATTATGGTAGATAAGTGGGCCAATGTTAGCCATCCAGAACTATAACTTCAACAAAACCACTGGCACTGAGCAGGATATCCACTTCATTATTTACATTATTGGGCTGAAGATGTGGCACTGGGGTTAAGTCACTTGCCTTGCATTTGACTGAATCCAGTTTGATACCTGCCACTATATATGGTCCCTGAACACCACACTCATAGTTCCCAAGCACTGCCAGGAGTAATCTGAGAACACTAAGTCAGGAGTGAACACAAACCAAAAGCTAAATAAATAAACTAAAAAGAAAGATTAAAAGGATTTATATTATTCAAAATGATTTCCATAATTCAATTTTTTAATGATATCAATTGACAGACTAGACCAGTGCAAGTATAATCAAGTATAACTATTTTATATCATAACTATTTTATATCATGGCACAGAATAATGGACTCATCCAATGTAGTTCTGTGTCCTTGAGAGTCACAAAAATAAAATATTCTGCTTTTCAACTTAAACAGACACATAGAAAAATAATGGAAAAAATCAGAATTTAGAAATAGTACTGATGTTATATTAAGACTTTGAGTTAGCTTAGTAAGCCTCAAATGTTGGAGGGAATATGTAAGTCTTTTCATTGGCTGCCATGATAGTTTTCCTGGTTTCTCCAGATACTCTATATTTTTTCCCTCAGAGTAACTTTCTTATGATTTTAGAAGGGAAGTGAGGAAAGACTAGAAGACTAGGAAGAAACAGATTTCTCCAGCTTCACTGGTAGCCAAAGCAATAGGCCAGGAATGTTTCCAATATAATGTTACTAGCCATTATCTGGAAAAAAGGACAGCAGATACAGAAACAGAAATAATTTCTATCTGGACCTAAAGCTTACGTGGCAATTTATTTTATAGTCAGATACCAAATGTTTTTTTATTGCATTCCTTAAGGTTGCTACTACTCAACTCTACCCATTTAATTTTAGGAATTTTTGGGGGCCATATGGGGCCATAGCTGGTGGTACTGAGGAGCTTCTGGAACACTTTGTGTATGGGGAGGATCACTCCTGGTAGTGCTCAGGGTATTGGGAACTGAACCTGGGCTTCCTGCATGCAAAAAAAATTCTCGGGTCTCTGAATTATCTCTCTAGTTTCTCAACTCTTTTTGTTTATTTTATTTCTTTATTTTTTGTTTTTTTTGTTTTTACAGTCACACCCAACTATGTGCTCAGAAATTGCTCCTGGCTTGGGAGACCATATGGGATGCCAGGAGATTGAACCGAGGTCATCCTAGGTAGCACCGACAAGGGCTTCGCACAGACAAAGGCTCCATGCCACCACTCTAAAACACTTCTGTTTTAGAATAAAACTAGTTATATATACCATGTAAATAAATGAATATGATGTATTGCAATACGATTTTATTTATGGAAAGAAAATCTGAATATTTTCACATGACATGAAATGTTATTATACTTTTGTTTTCTAATAGTCAAGCTTTTATTCATTTTTATTTTTTGCTTTTGGGGCCATACCAGTGATGTTCAGGGGTTACTGCAGGCTATGTGTTCAGAAATTGCTCCTGGCTTGGGGGGACCATATGGGATGCCAGGGGATGGAACTGTTTGTCCTACATTAGTGCATGCAAGGCAAATGCCCTACTGTTGTGACACTGCTCCTGCTCCACCAGTCAAGTTTTTAAAATGTAAAAACATTCTTAGAGCTGATTTTCTAAAAAACTGGTCAGCAGGTTAGTTTTAGGCCAACAGCTGGGAAATCATTTGCTGGCCTAGATACCAATAATTAGTATAAAATCAGCTTAGTGTGAGTTTCTTTGAGGATGGTATTGCTAGGTAGTATATAATAGTTATTCAGTAGAAATGGATATTTTGCAGAGATGATTTTTTGCAGTTGGCAGGTTACATTGGTTTTATGAAATATGAACTAGGAAACTCAACAGTTTCTCCTGATATGTTCATCCTTATCTGATTGATGATAGTTGGGTGACTCATTGTGAAAAGGAAAGTAGTGTTTAAAGGATGATAAATGCAACCACATTCTACACTGCTCAATATTAATGATTCTCCATCAAGTAAACTATAGATTACAACTAATTTGATTCATCAAAATCTCTAGTTACACACAAAACTACTACATGCATTTTGGAAAGGGAATTTTGAGGGGAGTCAGCAAACAACCTTCATTTTATATATTATTAAAAATATCACCTATATTTTGATTCAGTAATAATAAAACCCACTTGACAACTCTTATTTAAAAGCAGCAACTACTACAGCAGTAATGGAAGGGCAAGGAAGCACCTCAAATTTCAGAGAAAACTAGATTCTGGTATAGTGTTCACAATAGAGTAGAAAAATGTACTAATATTTCTCCCCCCTCCCAGTTTCTAAGATGATTGCGTAATTTTACTAAAAATGGTAACTATGAAAATTTTAAACTATTTGTAAGGTAGAATGATGTCAGCAAAAGTAATAAATCAACTTCAATACACAATTTGGTGGGTGAAGATCATTCCAGACAACATTAGATCAAGATGAAGAAGTGTAATAACTTTCTAACAGTGCAATCAAAATTCCATATACAAGTGTGTTAGTTGTATATAAGTGAAAACCAAATTAATTGCTGAACTTCAAAAACACATTTTTTTATCCTGGGAAAAATTTCTATGTCTGGTATCCGCAAAGTTAAAAATGAAAGAAATAATTTTAAAAATTGGAATAGACATACTGGTATGTCTATTTTCTAACTGTTGTCATTTTATTATTAGAAAAATATATACTATATAGTATATATACATATACTATATAGTAAAAAATAAAGCCAACTACTATAGGAATAAATATACAGTGAAAAGTAAAAATTTACTATCTCTGAATCACAGTTCTCTTTTCAGATATAACACCAATTTTTTCTCAGGCATTTTCCTCACATATTTAAAATAACAATTTTAATCAACTGTATTAAACTCTTTTAAAAGACTGTCTTACTTTTCTCACTTTAACAGCATATCGTGGATATATACCATTTTATATTAGTAAAAATAGTTAGAACTATTGAACATACTTTGTAAAGCTTTTCATTGTATTTCAAAAGTATTTTCTCACCTAATCCACAGAATACCCTGAAAGGCAGAAATAAAGGCTAATTCATGCTCTCAAAATTTATTTCCCTCAGAAAACTGTTTTCTAAACCAATAGAGAAGATGTCAGAAGGCATGCTGCATATGTTGCCCAAAGCAGAATTAAATATATTATTTTTGTTTTGTTTAGAGGCTATACTGGGTGTGCTCAGGGGTAACTCCTGGCCTTGCACTAGGAAATCACTGCTGGAAAACTTGCGGGACTATATGGAATGCCAAGGATTAAATCCAATTTAGTGGCATGCAAGGCAAAAGCCCTATCCGCTGTCTTTTGCTCCAGAGTCAGAAATAAGAATTTTTCTGCCACCTCCCCATCATCAAAGGGGAAGACAGAAAAAAGATAATGACAAACAAGATGGGAATTCTCAGTCACCTGGAAGTAGGTTATGCAAATGCTCCTCAGTACACAGTGACTTTGCAAACATTTTCTTAAACTCTAAGGAGGGAAAGGTAGATGGAAAGAACTTCTCAGCGAACTTACCATAAAAAAGAGTTAATCAGAATTTAACAAGGCTGTATCTCTTATTTTATCTTTTTCCACCTGGTGGTGCTCGGGATCAAACTTGGACCTCTCAGATGTAAAACATACAATAAACACATTGAGTTGAAACTTTGGACTTAGCCTCTTTATTTTATTTGTACATAATTAGGTTATTTTATTCTCCCTAACAGCTTCGGTAAAGTCCATGTCTCCTTTCTCCCTGAAAAGTGACCTTACTCCTTGACCTTTGGATTTGTAAACTTCTAGGTCTTAAGAAGTTCAAGGGGGGGTGGGGTGGTGGTGAGGTGATGGCCAAAGCCCTACTATTACAACCTAATCCTAGGCAGTGAATGGATCTGTCTTCTCATCAGCACTGGCTTTGAAAGCACTCATTTGACACTCTTTTCCTGGAAAGCTCAATCATTCCATCCACTTTTACAGTGCTATGTTCTAGGCTCCTCCTTGAGAAGACTATTCCTGGTTTCTTTGTTCCACTTAATTTTTGACGAAACCTAATCCCAATAAAAGCAAAATTTCCTTTTAAAATTCAGCTCACAGTTATGGTTTGGGGGAGTAATTATTTTGTTAATACCTGTCAACAATCCCAGGTTGAAAACATTATTAAAATAAAAACCATGTTGAATTTTAAATTCACAGCTTTGTCCTAGAGCCTAGTGTAGATTAAACACAATGTTTATACTCATATAGGAGGTCTATGCAGGAAAGAACGAATGAAATTTTCTAAGACTTATGAGGAGGCTGTAGCTTTATATCTGATATCACTGCAGATGGCATTTATATGGGAGGATGGTTTTATTGGTCAACCAAAGTCAGCAGAACTGACTTCAGAAGTTGGGCAGGCAGATGGTCTGTAAACTGGCTGGGAGAAGTGCTCTCCCCCCACTCACCTGTCCTCTAAATAATGGTAATAAGAAAAAAGATAAATACAGATGAAAGAAAGGTGCACTACCTTCATCTTCATTCATTTTTCCTAAAAGGCAGCATGGAAAATTGAAAAGCTATTTAGCAGTAGGCCACTATGTTATCCCCGTAGATGCTGTGAACAACTTTTCCACCTTTAATTAGGAGCAAATGGAATCTGACAAATAAATACTGTGTACCAGATCTTCATCGCTCAAATAATTAGCTTGTACTGTTCAGGGAAATTACTTGATTGCCTCAAGTCTCTTCTTGCAATGTTTCACGCCAAGATAATAATGCCATGAAGGCTTATAACATTCCATTTAACTATTTATTAACTCAACAAATATTTATTGGGCTTTTACTTTGTGTTAGGTACCAGGTTAGATACATCATTATTTACTTTGTGTTAGGTACCAGGTTAGATACATCATTATTTGTCCACTTACCCTAAGAAAATGGAAGATAACAAAAGCTAAAGCTTTTTTTCAGAGCAAGTCAAGAGGAAAAGTAATCCCAGCTAAGTATGGAAACAGAGATTTTCAAGTACTCCCTGGAGATACTTAGCCTACCTTCCAGTACCCAGCTACATCATCTTTCAAGAAAAGCATACTAATTGACAATTATCACCCAGTTGCTTTGCATATGTCATGCTTCATCTTTTTTGGTGTCAATTCAGAGTTTGAGGGCACTTGGCAAAGTCCCAAAGAATCTATTGCTTCCCTATACATTGGTACCAACAAGCTCTGTGGCGCTGCAAATCATTAAAATGTACCAAACATATAGTTATCGGTACCACACTCTCTCAGAGATGATAAATGACCACGAAATGAATCCAAGCTGTATTTTGCAAAAATGGCTTTTATTTTTTTCTTTTTAAAGCCGAACTGGATCTGGTTTCAAACAACTCTCCACCCAGTGTCAAGAAAACGCAAGGGAAAGCGAGGGAAATTAATGAGCAAATAAACATATATTTTTTTCAGCTCTGAAAACCAGGGTTATTACTGAGGTGTGACTGTAAGAAAGGAAAAAGGATTCTGTTTACTTTCAAGCGTCCTCGACCACATCCATTTATTTGAGAGCAAATCGGGAGAGACAGAGAGAAGCCTGACACAGCTGGTTTCAGTCAACTAGGGTCATTTTCCTAAGTCTGTGTACTTTATGAGCTCCTTGCTCACAGTTCCTTGCAGTGAGTGGGTTGACTGCTTAGGAACCGAATTCTGGTAAAAAAAAAAAAAAAAAAAAAAACTAGTAACTGATCTGGTCCGGAACCCAGGGACCACTCCCTCCCCTCCCTAGATGTTCTGTTGTGCGTCACAGCAGATCATGGGAAGTCCAGGTAGAGGCTGGCGTCACTGTGCCTCATGGCAAACACACTCTGGCATGCTTGGGCCTCGGCCTGAATGAGGACATACGCACACTGCGCACCCGTCCACACTCATACCCACACCGGCAAGTCAATTTATCTTCCAAGTAACAACGCATTTGTGCAATGAGAAAGGAACATTTGTGGAGCTACCCAAAAAACCTCTCTCTCTCTCTCTGTCTCTCTCTCTCTCTCTCTGTCTCTCTCTCTCCTCTCTCTCTGTCTCTCTCTGTCTCTCTCTCTCCTCTCTGTCTCTCTCTGTCTCTCTGTCTCTCTGTCTCTCTGTCTCTCTCTCTGTCTCTCTCTCTCTCTCTCTCTCTCTCTCTCTCTCTCTCTCACACACACACACACACACACACACTTTTTTTTCTGCATTTCCAGCACGACTGATCACTTGTACTTTGCAAGGTTTGGAGAACCAAGCCGAATAAAACAAATTCAGTTGCATGAGGGTGGCGGGAGATTGGAGCCTTCTTTCCAGAAAGGTTTTAATTAAAAACAGCTGCTGCGTTTAGTTCCAGAAAGGACTATGATAACATCATAATGCAGTCTTGCTGAGCTGACTGCAAGTAAGAGGTTCTCTACAGAAAAACAGGAAGGAAAAAATAACAACCCATATTTGAAAGAATTACTGTGAAGGGCCTCTCCGAGGTATTGCTGTGAATGGGATTTTTCTTGTCTCCACATGAAAATTAGCTGATCTGTTGAGCTGGTCAACATATCCTTTGCAATGGTCTATGGTCAAGAATGTAAGACAAGACCACTCATTGGGACCACTGACCCAGCATTTCCTTGACTTACTAAGTTGCAAAGATTTCTGAAATTAAACATTTCATTAGTAAAAACAAATATCCAACCAAGCAAGCAACAAGGATTCTGAAAACCTTCTTCCTCAGCCTGAGGTGAAATTTGGGATGAGGAGAAAGACAACAGTCCCCAGAGTCCCATGGGAATGACACCATTTGGGAGCTAACTTTGGGTAAGACTAACATTATTTTAACATACAGATTTACATCAAAGCTTCACAATGTCCACTGAGAATTATCACCTAACTGATACCATAATGGATCCTAAAATTCATATTTCAGGATGACTGCTAAGAAAATTAACTAAATCAAAGCTGGCTTAATCGCTTGGAGTAAAATATGCTCCTTTAAAAAATTTTGTCATGTTACTCAGCTCTGATGGTTTCAAAATTTACGTATTCATCTGCCTTAGACTTTTGGCTTGATAATAAAATCAAACAAGGCCACCAGGTTGGATGAAAGAGATGACCTAGAAAGGGGAAGATGCCATGAGTTATGAAAGAAAATAGAACCATATCTTTTTCATGGCATTACTGAAAGAATAATTCTGGCTATTAGAAATGATGTAATTAGTTTGAAAAACTAATTGCATTTAATAGAAAAGTATAAATAATAATCTACTTCATTGGAAAATCAGCAAGGAAATTTAAGAAATAAGGACAGTACCAGAAAAAGTGGAACTTCAGCAGTTCTAATATAAGCAGAAAATTTGGGGTTTGATTTTAGTTTCACATGACCTGTGTGTGTAAAACTTCCATAGAGTTGTGAAGCTAATTTTTTTTTTTTTTTTTTTTTTTTTTTAGTTTCTGGGTCACACCCGGCAGCACTCAGGGGTTCCTCCTGGCTCTACACTCAGAAATAGCTCCTGGCAGGCTCAGGGGATCATATGGGATGGTGGGATTCAAACCACTGTCCTTCTGCCTGCAAGGCAAACACCCTACCTTCATGGTATTTCTCCGGCCCTGAAGTTGATTTAAGTACAGGAACATATATTCACTCTTGCTGCTTAAAAAGCCAAACAACCTCCAGAGACAAAGCTCAGCAATTTCTCTGCCAGCCTTTTATATATTAATATCTAAATCATACATTAATTATAATTCTACAAGACTGAACCTTCAATTTATTCCTATTAAATCAAGAATTTAATGAATGCACGTTTAGAGAACAATTTTATTTTACAGACGACATCCCTGCAGCACTTTGACTCAGTGGCAGTCTTTTACAACCCAATGGATTTGTGAACACATTAAACGACTATATATTTTAGTAAATTTTAGAGCAGAACACTATTCTAAGAACAGAGGATGGTCTTAATTCTACTCAAAGACACGTAGGTCCTTAAATAAGTAAGCCACTGGCTGTACCTGATTTACTCTTCTGAATAGAATTATGTCCTCAGCACCTGTTCAGTGAGATAATGGATCTATACTGATTTATGCTATGAAGAAGGCATATATTGGTGAACTGAACTGTACAATGTCCAAAATTTAGGAAGCAAAGTTATTGGTATAGATAACTATAGAAGAACAGAAAGAAGACTTTGAGATGTCTTTGTTTTAAAGTCTGGCTTCATTACTTTGAGCAATTATCTTAAATTTCAAATTTCTCCTCTATGACATGAGCATATGACGATGTATAATGGGATAAGAAACTGCATAGGCCATAATTACATGATTCATGGGATAGAGTGGAGTTTATTAATGGGTGGAGATAAATAGCTTTTGATAAAAATTAATAATAAAGTGATAAATTAAAATAATTTGCTTATTATAACAACAAAATATTATGGAATATTATTAATATTTAAATGCTTGAAGTAACTATGGTTGAAGTAACTATGTTGCAGTGGATGAAACTCAAGACCAATGTTAAATGCAAGAAGCCAGGAACAAAATGTTATATATTCTATACTGAATGATTCCATTTATATAAAATATCTGAATCTTGAATTCATAGAGATGAAAATAGATTATAGGTTATCGAGGCTGATGTACGGAAAGAATGAGGGGTGACTCCTTAAATATTTCCTTTTGGGATGATGAAAAAGTTTAATTGCTTATAAATGTACTCTTTATACTGATTAAGTTAGATAATTTACATCAATTATAATAGTTTGGAAAAAAAAGCAAAATGAGAATCTCTTCATAGGCTATTGATGAAGCTTTTGACTTCAGCTGAGAATGACTGACCTGATATTCATTATGACATCACCCTACATGAACATGTAATAAGAACAGTAAAACCAAAATATATTTTGTACTAGAATGCTACAGTCAATGGCTGGATTTTAACATTTCTTAAGGAAAATGACTCCTCTGCAAGGTATTTCACCCTCTTTTCCATACAACTCCAGGACTGTCTTATATCTGGCATAGAACTAAAGGGAAATATCAGAAGCCATAGTCTCAAATGACTGAGAAAGCAACCTGATAAAGAGTAATAGATATACTGGAAAAAGAACAGAGATTCCCAAAGATCTTAGCAGACAAATATCAAGAAATCTAGTAAGAGAAATTTAATATGTATCAGCACAAGATAATTTTGGGGGTTGACAAACATAAAACAAAGCACACACACAAGCCAGTACTCTCCAAAGGTTGTTGAGGAAAGATGTAGCATGGCAGTTCTATATATAACAAAGAATTTTATGTGACTTTGTCAAACATTTATATGTGAAGTGCATAGCAAAATAGCTAATGGGATATTTTCTATTGCATCGATAAAGCTGGCTTAGAATACTTTCTCCAGGAGAGTCCTGCATCACTATATACAAGCCATGTCTCCCAAATTTCCAGCTCCTAAAAGTTTCACCATCACATACATAGATGTTTTTTTTCTAAAGATTACGCTGATTCTCAGTTGATGAAGAAACATGCTTTTCCCATTTTCCCCTTTTAAAATGGTACTAAGGGGGATCATCCTCATATTTCCAATTTTTGGCAGATTTGTTGTTGATGGAAAAAGTGTTCATTATTACAAATGTTCTTTTTCTAATATGAATCTTTATTTAAGTACCATGATTACAAGCATGTTTGTAGTTGGGTTTCAGTTATAAACAGAACACCCCCCATCACCAGTGCAGCATTCCCACCACCAATGCCCCTTTCTTCCCCCACCCCTGCCTGCATTCACGACAGGCACTCTCTCATTCTTTAACATAGTCATGTTAGTTGTCAGTGTAGTTATTTCCCCAACAGAGTTTACCACTCTTTGTCGCGAGCTTCAAATTTTGATTTTTTTTTTCTTTTCAAACACACCTTGGCCATACTCAGGGATTACTCCTGACTTTTCACTCAAGGATTGCTCCTGGTAGGCTCGGGGGAGTATATGCCAGATACTGAAGCCAGTTGGTGCATGCAAAGCAAATGCCTTACCCACTGTATTATCTCTCTCGTCCCTCTGGTTTTATTTTTTGGTTGGGTTAAATTTGAGTGATGTGGTAGTAGTAGTAAACTATTATGTGGGTGTGTATACATCCATCTGAGGAAAGGCAGTGGAATGTCTATTAAAAGAAGATCTAGCAGGCAAGGAGAATCTGTTCAGTACCAGCATTAGTAAGGAAGTTTTCCTTGGGTCCCATTTGCTGATTCTTTCCATATCCTCAGACTTAGGTGAGCTACTACCATACTATAGATTTGGGGTCTTCCACCCCTTCGAGGTTATGAATCTTTAAGCATTATAAAATGGCCTGGGGTGCTAATTAGAGCCTAGAAGGTATTGTATCCTCCTGGCTGGTTCCCCAGGCAATTTGGAACATAGACTTAAAAGATGTATTTGTTGATTGCCTGCCTGCCGCCTGCAAGTCTCCAGGAGGGGTGCCTAACTGTGGAATGAATCTCAAATGTTGGGCTATAATTTTCTCCACAGAGAGCATAGCTCTGATGCTGCTTTTAGGGAGAATAATGCCCTTTGTCTTGCTAGCAAACTCTCCTTACTCCAACAGTCCAGCACCTGCAAGCCTGGGTAATTTTAGGTGAGGGTTTATATCCAGCTTTTATAGAAGAAGAAAGTTCTTTTTTGGCAAAAAGTAATTCTCTGTTATTTTATTTTGAACAAGCTTTTAATCAGAAACATAGGCAGTAACATATGTTAGAAAATACATATGAAACATTGGACTTTGTGTTTATAGCTCACTATGGAAAACCCATGTACCCTTTATTTTGAATTTAAATTGCACAGAAGTTAGGACATTCAGAATCCAAGACTGCACAGCCAAATTTACTCCACAGGTGTATCCCAGAGACCTTCCTGAGTGGGGTGAATTGATTAGGTGGGAAAGAATAAGTGAAGCAATGAGTAGTGGTAGAAAGAATTTCCCCTTAGGATTGCTTTGCCTCACCCCAAGCAGATAGACTGTGGGTTCTTAGTGATATGAACTGTTCCACACTGAGCGTTGTGAGGGTATGTGATAAATAACCAGTGTGGCAACAACCTTAGGGGAACACCAAAACAGGATGTCTGACATGTACTACCCTGGGAGTGGCCAGTCCTAGTGTATTAGTCTGTCCTTAGCAGAACCTCATACAATGTCCTCTAAGGGCAGTTGTTTTAGGCAAAGCTTCCCACCCCAAATTCCAACTCTCTCCCCAAAGAGCCTCTCCGTTTCTCTGATGCTCATTTATTTATGTGAAAACTTAACTAAAAGACCCTCATTGGACTAATGGGTCTTACTCTGCAGTCTGGATCTGGAGAGACTTGTGCAAGGCAGAGGTTCTATATTGTTATCTTTTAGCTTTAGACTTCTGTTAGAGATATGAAGTATCTGGCCAAAGGAGGCCTAAAAGTTATTCTACTAAGACAAATCCTCTAGCTGACTTGCTCCAGCCATGGGAATGTAAATTGTCCTGTTGTGGAAAATTCATGTCTGAGTTTTTCCTAACCCACTCTGTGTATCATTATTTTTTTCTCTTTGGTCAAATGGCAATGTTCTATATGTTCTCTTTCACTTCTGGGTTCTCTTTCACTTCTTGAGTTCACCCCACATATATCAACACTAATATGGAAGGATGCAGAGGATGAAGAAGAGGAGGAAGAGAAAAATAGTGGGAGAGCAAGTAAGAGAGAATGAAAGATGTGAAAAATATAGAAAGAGAGAAAGAGAAGAACACACACACACACACACACACACAAACAGAAAGTGCCTAGACCAGAAAGAACAACAACTAAATCTATGGGCTCTGAAGGTTCCAGTAGACTGTGAGCATAATTCTGGCTCTGCCTTTGAGAGAGCTGTGTTCTGTGGTGGGCACTCAGCAGTCCTTTAGCAGCATATACACAGCCCTCCTAAGTTCTGAATGCATTGTGAGTTTATAATACTACTTATGAAATGGTGGTCTTGTGGAGCGGAAGGATGTGGAGAAACCTGGAAACTTGGTGTTGAAAGCATCTATCATGCTGCACTTTATGTATTTTAGGCAAATCAGAGCAGGAAAAAAAAAACTATATTTGGGGAGAGCAGAACAAAATGGAAAATGTCTCCCGTTGCCAGCCCCTGTAGGTGGACTTTTATGACGTTTCCAGGAGATGTCTTCTTTAATTTATGAAGAGTTTGGCCACTGGTTGTGTACACAGTGATGCTTAAGGAAAGCTCTAAATGATGCCCAAGAAAATGAGGGTGTAGAGGTGTTCCAAGCCCCAAATGAAGAATGAGGTTTTTTTTTTCTGATTGGATGCACACTGACACTACATCAATTCTCGCCTTAATGGAAAAATCCATCAATCACCAGTATTAAAGAATATCAAGAATTCTATGCTCTTTCTAGCTTCAGAATTTTTTCTGAAATTTTTTTGTGTGTTATTTCTTCTTTCAGGAGATATGACAATTCAAATACATGAGCTATTTTGCACATCTCTGGGAGTAGAATTCCAGGCTCAGGCTCTAGCTAAGCTATTATTTTATGCCTTCATTTCTATTGTGTCCATGGCATTCAAGGCAATGAACCAGAGATCTAAATCTGCTATATTATTGCCAAGAACACAAGTAATGGGGATGACGGGGTGGAGAATATGGAACTATCTCTTTAAATCACATTGTCACAACTGAGCACCATTCTAAAAATGCCAAAGAGAAAGCTTTGTGCCTGATTTATTAATTGAAAATAGTCTGTCCAAGAATTTATTTTCTAGCAAGCTTAAGATATCATTTTCATGATCTTTCTTTTTTTTTTCCAGCTAAGGTGATTTCTTTTCTGACTCCAAATTTCTCTTAAGCAACTGTTCACCAGGGACTGGCAATAATATAGAAGTTTTCTCTCAATTCTGGTGAAAGCAAAGCTCTTTGTATGTGCTGAGCCTTTGATGTAGGTGACAAATATTGTTCCCATGTTGCGGAAATGTAGGAAATGTGAAGAAATGTTGCTGCTGCCATGGGAAATAGTGCAGAAAAGGGATGTAACCCACATATTCTTCATGGTACACTAGTCTCACATCTAGTCTGGTTAGCAAAAAGATGGTGGATAATAAAAATTCTGATGGGGAATGCAAGAAAGCAGCTGATGGGGTTTGGGGAGGGAAGAAGATATTTAAGAAAATTGTGCAACAGAAAACTAGTTCTAGCTAAAGGAGTCAACACTATCAACATCTCTAAAGTATTTATTAATTTACAAAGATAAGTAGGGAAGAATCATTGTAAAAGAGAAGTGGACACAAGACTGAGTCAAAGTATTCAAACTCAAAAAAGCTCAATTCCCTTTTTTTTGAAACTAACCTACTCCACCCTAGTTTCCAGATAAATTAATTACCAAAGAGTATCATTAAATGACTTCTTCTTGGAACAACAGGTAAGCAAGGGAGAACTGGGATTTGGTGTGGCTGATGAGGCAAGGGTTGTACGCCATAGAGAAAGGTAGTTTTCTCTATTATTTTAAAAATAGGAATAATATTTATATATAGAACTTTTCCCGCTCTGTAAGGTTTTCAAGCCATATGTGGTTAACCAGAGGCTAACAAAATGGTTAACCAAATATGTCAATGATGAAGCCAAGTGGAAATAGTAATGGTAGTTCTAGCAAGAAAGCTGCGCTCTGATTGCTGTAACACATTCCACTCAGCATCCATCCTGACTTTCGATACTGTGTCCTGTGTAAAGAGCATCTGTGGTGCTGCAGACTTCACTGGGAGGAAGCAGAGATGAGCAGGTGAAAAGCTTTCAGGTTGTTTATAATACTGCAGATAAACGGTATAGTGCTAGGTATGGATTGAGGCCACTTTTTCAATGTGTCCACTTGAAGCAAGTTCACACCCTCGCTTCTGGTCTGGCATGAGAACAGGATTAAACGTACTGTACTGACTGGTGATCTTTTTAAAACTAAGAGATAGCTTGCTTTCTGAGTGTCATTTCTGGACATCTACTCCTTCCATGCCTTCTTTTTCTTCTGCTTAAAAGTATCCTTTTAATTTCTTTTTAAACTGTTCATTATGGAAAGTAAAGGAGGAGTGTCGCTAGTAAGTTTCCTTAGTGGTATACCATATAGTAAGTAGTTCATGTTTAGTCAATGAGACGGTAGCCAGCAAGCATTTAAATATTGCACTTGGTTGAATTTGCTATTTATAGGCAGGACAGCAAATAGAGTGATTGCCTTATATGTAGTCAACCTGGATTCAATTTCTAACATCTCATACAGGAGTGATTCTTTGAGAGCAGAATCAGGAATAAATTAACCCTATGCACTACTGGATGTGACTCCATAAACCAAACAAACAAACAAACAAAAAAAACAGAACAGAATAAAACAAAATAAAACCCTTGATATTTAGAAAAGGACTACATTTTTTTGGAGGGGGAGCACACCCAGTGTTGCTTAAGGTTGACTCCTAGCTCTGTACTCAGGAAGTATTTCTAATGGTTCTTGGAGGATCATATGGGATGGCAAGAATCAAACCCGGTTGATCAAGTGTAAGGCAAATGCCCTACCTGCTGTGCTATTGATCCAGGCCCCTAGAGAAGGACTACTTTTTCAATGGTCTGAATTGATTTGTAGTATTTGGTAGGTCAAAACCTTACATGAGTCTTGGGAGATAGACCAAAGGGCTATACTACTTCCTCGCATGCAGGAGGCCTGGGTTTGATTCCCTAGCACTATATTGTTCCCTGAGCTCTGAACCAGGAGTCAATCTTGATAGCCACTAGATGTGATCCAAAATAAAACACATACACACACACACACACACACACACACATACACACACACAAACTTTTCTTGAAGTAGGAGTTTTAAAATTAAAATTTCATTTGTAAACAAAGTAAATATACTAGTTTAAATCCAAACTACTATGAAACAAAAAGACTTCAAATCAGATTCCAACAAGAGAAAATATCACATACGTTGGGTTTTGTTTATTCTATTCAGAATTTTAAACACATAGTTTAAAGTATACAGGATCATCTTTTATGATATTGGGTGAAACACCCAGGAGATAAGGACAGAGGAATAGAGGATGGAATAGGGTATGTTGTCTTTCTTTTAAGTCTGCATTATCATGCCAGAATTTCAAGTTTGTAACTAGTTTTAGATTTTCACTTAAAGATAGTATGTATCAGATGCTAGAGTGATGGCACAAATGGTAGGGCATTTGCCTTGCATGTGCTGACCAAGGATGGACTGTGATTCGATCCACTGGCATCCTGTATGGTCCCCCAAGCCAGGATCAATTTCTGAGCACATAGCCAGGAGTAACCTCTGAGCGTCACTGGGTGTGGCCCAAACTCCCCCCCCCCAAAGATAGTATGTATCAGAGTATAAAAGTTAGACTCAAGTAATGTATTCATTCACTATTCATACTGAAGGCACCATCACTACTACTATGTTTAGTGTAAACCTGGAACAGGGCACAAAGAAACCCAGCTTCTTTTCTTCTGGGTAGCAACAGGTACCCATGTTAAGTCAAGTAAATTTCTAGTAAGTCAACTGTGAGCATTTTGGCATTTAATGGTCACATAAAATTTGCTAAAATCCATACAATTCTATTGGTTAGACCTAACAACTAATTTGTGAATTTAGATGTCATATTCTTCTGAGTCTTAAGGCTAGCCTAAAGTAAGATCTAAAACATTCGGTGTAAAAACAAATTCAATGAACTACTTGTGTCTCTGGTGGCAGATGTAGGTGGTTCTATTTATTGGAGAAGAGGAGGTTGTCAGGACAACGTTGTGAGCCATTTTAAATGCAATTTAAAGTCCTACTCTTTAAGTCCATTAGGAAAAACAGGGAGGCTACCATTTTAAAGAGATTAACATGTCAGATTCACTTTTAAGATTTCAATATCCTGCACTGCCAAAATATATACCAAGTTCAGAAAAAAATAGAGACTTAAAGTAAATGCGTCTTTCACTTTTCTATGCTCTTGGAAAGCAAGAGTGATGTACATAACTTGAGCTCTGATGCACTAAAGCTGATTATTAAATATTCCATGTCATTTTTTTAACCAGAGAGTTTTAACTTGGCTCTCTTTAACAAGGATAATAGCAGCCTTCCTTCCAAAGATTCCTTCAACCCTTCCAACTGGCACCTACTTGCTTCATTTCCTTTGTAGAATAAAGAACACCCAGAACAACTTGTGGAGCATGGCAGCTACTCATTCTGTACTCCTCTGGTGTTTGGGGAGAAACCATATATATATTCTTTCAACATATATTTACTGAGTATTTACTCTATGCAGAGTAGGCGATCAAAGATGATTCTTCCCATTTTACAAAAGTTTAAAATCTGGCAGGGCCGGCGAGGTGGTGCTAGAGGTAAGGTGTCTGCCTTGCAAGCACTAGCCAAGGAAGGACCACGGTTCGATCCCCCAGTGTCCCATATATCCCCCCAAGCCAGGGGCAATTTCTGAGTGCTTAGCTAGGAGTAACCCCTGAGCATCAAATGGGTGTGGCAAAAAAAACAAAAAAAAAAGGGAAAAATATTTAAAATCTATGAATGTAATTGTCTTGGTTTGCTGTGATACTATGGGTTAAGTAAATGATTTCCAGTAACATTTTATTGTTTAATTGCTCTATACTTAGAGCTCTATACTTATATTTAGATTGCTCTAAACTTGGATTAAATACTAGTATACTGCTTGGTACCCTGGTTCTAAAGATCGACATCCTGGTATCATGAACATTTTTAGATTCTAACATTCATATCAAGCATATTTAATTATCTCTGGCTTTTAGTGAGACTTTTGAATCAGTTGGCCATTAATTTTTTATGCTATAACTTCCTAGAAATACAACTTCATATCTTTGTAGTCATGTTTAAGTCTCATTGAACCTACCATCACCATCCAAGTTCTAGTGAAATCACCCTATTCAAATACTCACCTCTACTATTTCCTCTGGACATCAACATAGTTTTCAAAGAATCTAAGAGTTGTTTTTTACGTATTAAACTTGCAGTTTTGTTATGGCTAAACATAGTAGCTCTTAATTCAAGGTGATTTTACCCCCTAAAGACACAGCTGGAGAGAGTATTGATTAATATAACTCGGAAGGTGAGTTGGGCTAGTGCTACTGGTATTTTGAGGCTAGTGTCTAGGTATGCTGTTAAACATTTCACAATGCACAGGATAGTCCCTCATAACAAAGACATGTGAATAATACCAAGATTAAGAAACACTGCCAGACTCTTACTGCCAAGTTAATCAAAACAAGAAGAAATGTACTTACGAACACTTTTTTTTATACTTTAAAGGAACATCACAAGACCACTGTTATTTTGGTATTAACATGGGCTGGCATCAAAATCTAAGTTAAGTAAAAAAATATGTTTTCTATGACAATTCCTCATCCTTAGTGAAACTTATCAACTCACTCTTGAACAAGAATGGCGATGATAATTATACTAAGAATTTAGATATGTTTTTTTCAATCGACTGTAACTGGAAGAGCCTCAGCCAGGTGAAAATATGCCTATTTATTAAAAACAACTTCACATATTTAAGAAATATAGTTTGAGCAAGTTTACATTCATGGTAATCTCATGATATATTTAAGGTGAAGAGCAAATGAAAACACATGCCCCATTTACGACCTGTCCAGGCTGTCTTTGCTATGCTGCAAATGATTCTGGGATTCAACTGCTTGTGAATAAAAAACAAGAAACAAAATTGACAATGCTAACAGTCCGAGCACTGTGTATTTGCCATGGCATTGAGTCAATGCGTTATGAGATGGGGCTCTTTATAGAGAACATTGATAGCAATGTCAGCCCCTGTGCCCTGGGGAGCTGAGGGGGTTGTTCGTTAAACCCATCACATCTGTATTTCTTTAAAATAAAGCGAATGTGCTCCTACTTGGATTGGCCAACATAAGAAGCATAGACAGAACCCCAAGACTTTGTGAGGGTAACTATGAAGGGCAAGCCTTATCTCTTTTACCAATGACAACTCCTTGGCACTTTGTTTTCCTTCCCTTGCATCCGCAAACAGTTCTGAGATTGCATTCTATCACCTTTCAAATAGTTCAATTTCTGTGAGGCTTTTAGATTATTACTAAAATCACCAGCCCTGAGACTCTGTTCTCAATCATTTACACATGGAATTTGAACTGTAAAGTCAAACAAGAGGCATCTACTCTGAATAGTAATGATAAAGGAATTTGTTAGGTGTGAACTTTATTATTCTTTCAAATAATCAACTAACATCTAAAGATTCTGGTGAACATTCGGATCTACCTTTTTAGTAGATACACTCGATACTTATTTAGTCAACACAGATGTATATGTGTACTAGGGCAGAGGCAGGTCGGGGGCAGTAATAGGTGTAGGGTAGGAAAGCTTTCTTCCCACTCGCTCTACCTTCTATCTCAAAGAATTTCAATAGGGACCTAGAAATATGGAAACTAAAGTACTTAAATAATCTCCCCCCCCCTTAAGTTTCCTTCTCCTTCCAGATCTTCTGGAAACTGTAAGATCTCTCAAAGCTTCATGCTGCTCTTTTCTTTTTGAAAGAATTCGGGAAAAGGCCATGTAAAATGGCAGTCAGGAAGCTGCAGAGAAGCTGGCTGTTTCCTCCTCCAACTTACAGACACAACTGTGAAATTTCCTGAAACTCTCACCATCTGTCTCTTTACACCACTGGATCTGCTCTTCAGAGCATGTGAACAGTGTGCATGCGTGCACGTGTGTGTGCTTATGTGGGATGATGAAGGGAAAGAAGGACAGGAAAGGTGCAAAGGGACATGACTAGGTCCCAGAAATAATGCAGAGATCTGTTCAGAAGTTTTGTTTATGGGCCTTTGAACAGAATCCTTGTTGGAATTTTTAGATTCTGTCCCCTGGAGTTCAAGTGCATTCTTCAGGGCAAACAGTTACTGTTCCACAGAGGTGTGAATGTCCCCGAGTTTCACAAGCACAATACTTCACATTGTTGGCTCAGAATTATTTTAATTCTTCTTCCCACCACCCTACCCCCAACCATTAAGAAGCTGTTGGATCCACAGAAAGGTCTAGTACAATCCTGTCTGCAAAAGCCAATAAAACGACAAAAACCCTGTCGTAAACATCCTAATATAAGACTATGATCAATTAGTAACAAGGAAGAGAATTCCTATTTATTTTTCCCTAGTAATAGGTCATGGCCTAATCTTAGCAATGCAATGAATTTGACTTGAGCTCTTCTTTTTTAAGTGACAAGCGACACAAGAAATGGGCATCAAGTTATCCCCTTTCCTCTAAGCACATTTAATGACAGTGGATTAAGACTCTGCCTTTGCAGAGACAGTGAAACACATGTGGTGTAGACAAAAAGCTCTTTGGAAGTGTGTTCAGAAACCCATATATCAAACCCTTCCAGAAGCCCACACTTCACCCAACCTACATCTGTGGCCAGTTCCCCATGGCTCCCTGTGAATGATTTGTAGATTGTTACAGAAGTCAGCATCCTACTAGGAAAGCACCCCTAAGACAATTACAGCTTTAAACCAGGATATACAATCCAGATGCTCCTCCGCTTGGGGGGACTCTCTGGAGGTCCCCCATGACAGAATGAGATGACACAGAAAAGCACTGTGGTGTCGACATAGATTTAGGCTGAAGGCAGCTGTTTATTTTTCTGACTGAGAAACTGCACTCAAGGAGGCACAGAAAGATGAATAAAGAAAAGTTTCCTTTAAATGTCCAGAAGCCGCTTCGAAGTGGCCTCCTACTGATGAGCACCCCCATCCCTTGAACACCAGAGCCTGGATATCAAGACTCTGCATGCCAAAGGAAGATGGCAGAAGGACAATGCTATCGAAGTTGCCAAAATGGTGCAAGGGGGACAGAACATCAAGCTGAGCCTTCGTAGTCCCCAGAGTGTTGACGAGCCCTTTGCACTGACGCTGAAATTCCTACAGGCTGCTTGGCATGAGAGGCCAAGAAAGAAAAAGCAGATATCACAACACTTTGCTCCTAAACCACATCACACCCCCTCCCTTAACGAGATTCTTGTGGGCTTTAACCACAGGCGCATAACCGATTCTTCCCTGCCAGGGCAGCAGACAAACCTTTCTTTCCCACAAGCTGGTGTGGAATGTTCACATCCCACCACCATGCCCGGGCTTCAGGATCCATCATCTGGGCAGCCAAAGATATTTCTCCACCCAAGCAATTCTGCGCTGGCAGTCAGCCAAAGCACAAAGACCAGGGAGGGGGAAAAATCCTGTAGCTAAGCAAACTGTGCAGGAGGGTGGGGAGCGGCGAGAACGGATTGAAGTGGCTAATTTTTCCACTTTCCCCCCGCTGTGGTTAAAGCAGTGACAGATAATTTATCACACGTTTTGATTGCGCGCCAGCTGGCTATAAAAAAAGAGGGGGGAGGGAGAAGAGCGTTGTTTATTAATTCAATTAGTTGGCTTATTTATCAGGACTAGGTTAGCAGGGGCGGTGAGAAGGCCAAAGGATACCCGTGTCAAGCTGTCTCTTGTAGGCCCTGTAAGCAAGTGGAGACTTGCCATTCTGTAACACCCCCAGGGTCCCCAGACTTGGAGTATGGCATGAGCTGTGTTTACGCTGAACACAGGGTGCATGGCAAGAAAGCCCATCAATTGTAATGAAATACTGGGGTGGGAAGATGCTCAGGACAGGACAAAGTCATGTGAGTGATGACAGTCATTAGTGTTTATCACCCACACAAGGGCCACTTTTACGGACAATATAGAAGCCGCTCAAGACTCACTTGGGGTGTCGTTTTATTGTTTGTTTGTTTTGGGGGGATCACACCCGGCAACGCTCAAGGGCTACTCCTGGCTCTATGCTCAGAAATTGCCTCCAGCAGGCATGGAAGACCGTATGGTCTTTGGATTAGACTCACTGTCCTCCTGCATGCAAGGCAAATGCCCCACTGCTGTACTATCTCTCCGGCCCCTTGGGGTGTCAGTTTTGCTTTTCTCCTCATGTATTGGTGATCCTTTATGAAAAAAGCTGTAGCATAGCAGTGGTTTCTCCAGGTTTGCTCAGGTTCAGAGATATCATCCCTGCAGGAAAAGGCTTATGGATGCTCAGTGCCAAGCTGTGTTTGCAGAGCCTTCACTGACAGACTGAACTTTATGTAGTGGGTACGATTAGAGTTGATTTTGCATGAGTCAATTAAGGTAAAAGAATTTCATTGGTTTGCCCAAAGTTTTCACCAACGCTTTAAAAACCAAGTGTCCCTCAAAGGTCATCTCTCCCGGTAGCTGGTTCAAGCGAAAATGTCTACTTGCTGACTGAGATGATTCCATTTCCTGCAAATTCTGTGGTGGCAGGTAGAAAACAAGAAGGAAACCATATATTATCTCTCATTTCAAAATAAAGAACCCCAAGCAATGGTTATAATGTATGCATTTAATTTTTTACCTCTTCAGAATATAGTGTTTCCTCTCATTAGCCTTACAAATAAGGCATCTCACAAACTTGAAAGAACAGGACTTTTGGATCAATATGAAACAGTATTAATTTTCACATGCAGCTTGGAACAAGTAACACTATAGATAAATGAGGAGAGGAATCATGATATAAGAATGTGATAAATATTCTGGCAAATAAAGCATAAAAAGTGGCATGAGATGCTTAGGTGGAGCTATTGCATGTTCTGGAAAATGTAGTTTGTGAGACTAATCCAAAGTCAAGGCTAAGGTATAAATGAGTAAGTGCCAATCTTCTACTAAAGTTGAGTTTTCTAGATGTTTCTTCTGCTGGCTTTCTGGGACCATGGTGAGAATTAAGTTTCTTTTCTTTGTCATCTCAGTCAGATATTTTATAAGGACAAGGATTTTTCTTACCTCCATTCCCTCCTTCCCTCCTTCACCCAGATATGAGGAACCAAGTCTACAAATGAAGTTAAAATGCCAGTGGACAGAAAAATGTGTGTAGAAATGCTCAGAGCGAAGCAACTTGGTCCAATTCTTATGTGATCTGTGTCACTTATGGTTGCCACCAAATCTCTCTTCCACATGGACTGTCTCAGTCTTTAGCTTTCCAAAAGGCTCCCTAAGCAATACCAATTCCTTACTGGGATCTCTAAAAATATTCCCAACACCAAGAGCCGGTGTGATAGCATAGTTGGTAATTTCCTTTGCATGCAGCTGACTTGGGTTCAATCCCCAGCATCCCATACTGTCCCCCAAACCTGCCAGAAGTAATTACTGAGTATATAGCTAGGAGTAGTTCCTGAGAACTGCCAGTGTTCACCTCCCCCAAAAACAAAGTATTTTCAACACAAGTTTTCTAATACTTTCAAAGTATGTCTTCTGAGTTGAACAAGATCATTTGGGATTAAATTCTATTTTCCTAGTAACATTTTTTGCCATATAAATTATGACTGAGACTTTCTGCTTTCAAAAAATAGGAAGTTTAATGTAGTGATGCCTTCATATTTCTTTCATTTCTTCTTTTTTTTTAAAAAAAATTCAGCTTAACCAAAGATAAAAATTCACTTAAAAATGCAAACCATGGCTTCCCTTTGAGTATTTTCTTTTTTTAAATTACAGGTCCAAAGTTTTCTACTAAAGGGTGTGGTTTGAGTGTCTGCAGCTGACACTTAAACCATAGACCATGGGTCTTTGCAAATTTTGGTAGCAGCTGTATCTGGAGACAGCAAAGCCAATATAATAGTCATCATAGCAAATTTTTTGAGTTCTCTATTTTTGAAGATGGTGTATAAATTTTAAAAATTATGTCCTTTTCCATGTTGTTTGAATATAATTTTACTGTATTTCTATGAAGAGGATAGGTTTATATGTACATATGTGCATATTATCTCAGTATTTCCTTGAGAATTTTTTCCATGTACAGGGAAAACTCTCAATTAAAATTTTCACATTATTAAAGCCTAATATGTGTTTGAAATCACCAGCATTTTCAGGAAAGATTCTAAAATCACTATCTGTTTTAATATTGTAGAGAAGCCATACACTCTGTATCAACAAGCTAAAATATAGATATTTAATTTTCAGAAAATTAAAAAAAATAAATTATTTGGGGCCAGAGTGATGGCACAGTGGGTAGGTCTTCCGTCTTGCATGTGGCTGAACCAGGACTGGCCTGTGTTTGATCCTGGCATCCCATATGGTTCTTGGAGCCTGCCAGGAGTGATTTCTGAGTGAAAATTCAGGAATAACCCCTGAGCCCCACTGGATATGGCCCCCAAAAACAAACCAAAAAGATCATTTATTTACTTTTTGTTTCTCTCTCTTTCTCTCTGTCTCTGTCCTCTGTCTCTCTCTGTCTCTCTGTCTCTGTCTCTCTGTCTCTGTCTGTCTGTCTGTCTGTCTGTCTGTCTGTCTCTCTCTCTCTCTCTCTCTCTCTCTCTCTCTCCAGACTCTGCAGACCAAACAGGATGCCAGTGTTCAAATCCGGGTTAGCTGTGTGCAAGGCAAGCACTATCCACTATACTCCAGCACACACTAAAATATTTAACTAAAAGCAAAAACAAATTTTACTGGAAAATCTCATTCCCTTTCTTTCTTTCTTTTCTTTCTTTCCTTTTTTTTTTTTTTGAGATTATGCTGTTCTACCTCTCAATTTATTTCAAGTAAGCTGTACTTTTGGAAGCAAGAGAAATATCCTAAAATAGAGGGAAAGATTCTTGTATTAGGTGGAAGAAAATCTAATAGGGAGAGTCTATCTAAGGTTTGATAGGAAAGATTGAATAATTTTACCCTGAGTACTGATTCACCTTCACAAATATATTACTGAGATTGACTTTGAGAATTTGCTTCCAGAAGATGGCTGTACTTGAAAACAAATTTGTTGTTGCTGTTTTGAGGCCACACCAGCAGTTCTCAGGACTTCTTCCTGGCTCTGTGCTCAGGGATCACTCGTGGAGTATGAACAACCCACAATATGAACTAGCCGCTGAACACAAATGTTGCATTATTAACTTAATTCCTTTAAAAATGCAAACATTGCCAGATAATTTCATCTTTATAGATTTATTAAAACCATCTGTAAACAATTTAGAGATTCTTAATTTTCCCATTCTAGACCATCCATTGAACTACTCTGTAAATAAGACATAATCTCTATAGAGAACAAACAACCTGGGGATTTTTTTAGGACTTCTCTTCCTGTTTTTCCTAAAGATGGATATCCCATCTGCTTTGCTTAATGCAGAATGGATTGAAGGGTACTGGTGTCTTCAAATGGCTTCATTTATTACCTCCCTCGATCCTGCAGGATGTCTGTCCCCCAGTGACCTCAGCTACACTCTGGCTCTCATCCACGATCATATAGTCAGCGCACATTTCTGCTAGGACGTAAAATGTTTGGAGATGCGCAGGCAGGAACAAATATTTATTTCCTCAGAAAATAACACAATTATTGCAGAAAAAACACAATTATCTTCCTCAAGCTCCAATTTAATATGCATTTAGAATCTGGCACTGTGAGCATGTGGCTCTTAATTACAGGATACATTTTGAGACAGGTGCCATTAGGCAAACTTCACAGTTAGATCATGCACTAACAGAGATGATCTATCATGCATACTACACATTCAAGCAAAGACTGTGAGCTATTTGACCCATTCATGGTCATAAATATGGCCCGTTTTTGATGTAGGAAAATTTGGGCTAAGAAATCTGAATATATTTTCCTGCTTTGAAAAGATTAACTATATAGATGAGCAGAGGGGAAAACAAAAATTGTTTACAACTACTGATTACCAAAGGGGAGGAAAGAAAACCATTGTCTTATTTGTACAAGTTTATACTTGAGCCTCCTTTTCATATCAATAGTTTTAAGGACTACTGGAATCAATGTAGAGTTTATCTAAAGGATGCTTGAATTCTTTTCATCAGCATTAATCATGTCGTGAATTGTTAAATGCCTGATAGTTAAGAACCTTCCTTCACTTTCAATTTGAATATGTTATATTTCTGTGATATGGGAATAGTTTGAGTAATTGCACTGACATTCAGCTACTTTATCTCATTAGACAAAATTGAATGAACGTTACATAGCAGATTTCCATTGCTTTGTCCCAAATTCAGGAAATAATCACAGATGGATAGCATGAGGCCACGCTAGGCAGAGAGAAGCCATAAGGCTCTTTCCCTCAAGACACTTACTGTCTAGCTGGAAGGATACACTTTTCCCAAAGTTCCACAGTCATGGATGCTAGATTAACAGAAAGGGTAGAGAGTGGAGTGGTCAGCAGATCACAAGGAAGGTGAGTCACAGCCAGCCAGTTCTCAGCAGAGGCTTATGACATTGTTGGTAAGAGGGGGATGAATTCCAGGTTTTGAGACCTCAATTGATAAATAATGTGCACTTCTTGGGAGAGGTTGTTTTCTTCTCATCCTCTTGGCCGCTAAAACTACTTAATTTTTTAAAAATGATCCTTTTACAGGCATCACTTATCTAGATTTAACCAAAAGCAGGTTAACAGCATTTGCTCGGTCAATTTTATCTATTAACAAAAATCTCTGGTCATGACCGTTAATGACAGAAGACTATGCAGAAAGCACTAGAAAAAGAAGTCAGCATTATTTAAGAAAAACACATTTTTGTGCTCTAAGAATAGTCTCTTTTTTATTCCCTTCTTCATCTAACAAGGACTATGCAGAAACAAATAGTTCCAGTTAATAAATACCCCAGTATAACAAGTTCAGAGAGCTCCATTTTTTAAAATTTTTAAACTGTGGACTTGCTTTGTGTTGTCCGTTTTCCACATCTCCCCTCCTGCCCCCAGTCTTTTCCTCTGAAGCAGAGTTGGATATAGCAGGCTGCATTCCAAAACGGTACCCTTTACTCTTCTTCCAGGAAAGAACTTTTCAAATAAGAGTCTAAATACGCACACAGTCTTAGTGAGCATACACACACCTACACATGGGTGAGACTTGCCAACTCCTGACATGGGAATTCTCAGAAGCACACCAACGTTTCTGTTTGATTTAAATTTATTTTTAATCACATAAAATCCAATTTGGAAAATTGATGCATGGGATTTTCTGAGTCACCAGAAGCTCTTTATAAGATTGAAAATGCATTGAGAGGAAAGAAATCTGTCTTGGCACAGCCAGTATTTCACAACAACGGTAAAAATGATTGGTTTCCTCAGTTTAGAATGAATGAGATGAGTTTTCAAATCTGTAAAAATATGCAGTTAAACTCCAGCATACAGTCAAAATATATTTGATATATCTGTCTCATGAGGAAGAAATTTAAGGGAAAAATATTCACTATGTTTTAATGAGTTTACTTTATTAGTTTTCTTTTTTTAGCTTTATTTAATTATAAAAATAATAGTCATTATCTTGGATATTATTAATTAATTATAGCACTGACCTTTAATCTCCACTCCTAGTCATGTTATTTTGCTGTTTTTGGCAATATACTAGGAATTTTCCCATTTCTTTACTAAGTTTACAAAATTATAATAATATACATAATTTAATTCTTTTAATGGTTATTAATTATATGGACATATAATAGCCCTACATCCGTCAATGGCTTTCATGAGGAAGGCATAAAGAAATTTTAGTAACTGTACTAATGACCTATCTCTATCATGATGAGGAATTGCAATAACTGGTTCTAATAAAAACTAATGTTCAAATTTTAAAATAAGAGGGGAGGTCAGTAATCTTCTATTCCTATCTATTTAATGTGTCAAATGTTATTTGAATTTTTCCCTATGTACATTGATCACAATCCAGTTAATAAATTAAAATATTTCTATTTTCTTGACCCACTGAATACAAATATGAAATAACTTTTTTGTAAACTGTACAATGAAGTACAACTAGGGGAATATGTTTGAATGAATTTTTGTCCTCGAGTTCTTACAAATTCCCATTATTTTTTTATTTTATTTAACTATTAAGGAGTTATTTAAGCTACTCTGGCATGGTGCTTAAGGGTTACTCACAGGGATGCTCTAGGGACCATGTAAAAATAGGATTGTACCTGGGACTCCTGCATGTGGAGCATGCTCTCCAGCACAGTATCTCTTTAATACTCTATTCTTCAGTGAATATTTTGTTCTCTATTTTTTCAATGGGAATAGCAGTACATGCTATATGTCTAGACCTTTTTACCCACCATAATGAAAAAAAGTTAAAGGTATTTAGAAATCTGTACAAAAACATCAACAAACAATACAGAAAGATCAATATATAGTTCTTCATCAGGGAAATGGTGCCATAAATTACCATTCATTCATAAGAAAATAAACATGCCATTCAACCAGAGAAATCGTGTTTTCAAAGAATATTTGTGCACACACAAAAGAGCAAAGGGAAAAATTCTGTTAATAGTTATTATCTCTGAATATTTTTTATTTATCATTACTTTCTAATATTTTTCTGAATTTCCTAAAATTTTTCTGTAGTGAATCAGACAAAATTAATTTTTAATTTCATTAAGCATAAAACAATTCTTAACTCCATATTGTCTCCCAAACAGAAGTGAATCACAAATCCCAGAACTTTCAATGGTCAAACAACTTGACAGCAGATTCATTTCTTCATGTTCTGATTGTTCTGTAGTAGTGTCTACAGAATATCACACTTATCACTGTCTTAATTTTTAGATTTTTATTTACATATAAATCACTCCCCTTGCTACTATAATGGAGCTTCATGAAACATTCTCTATTTTTAAATCATTACATTTTCTGCTATTTTTTATATTAGAAACTTTTAAGTTTTATAGAAAAAATAAACTAGGGAGGAAAATTAGTACAAATTTTTTTTTCTATAAAGAAACTATGTAAAATTGAATTTAATGTATTGTGCAACCTGGATAAACAAATTTCACTGACAAATAGAAGAACAAGTATGAAAGTGTTGGGGACATAGAATTACAGTGAAATATTAGAAAATAATAGTCTCTCCAGACATGTTTTCATTAAATTTAGAATATTGTTTTGGGGTTCACACAGATAATAATTAAGCAGGAATGTTTGAAGTGCTGAGTCACTTATAAGAATATATTATATAAAATCATGTAGTTACTTTACAAAACTCTTTGTCAATACTTCATAAAATTGAACATAGGGAATAATAGAGCATAGAGAATAGAATATGACCAAGCAATTCTACTCATAGATATATGAAAACTGAAAACAGATGACTCCATAAAATTTGATCATCATTCTTTATAATACCAAAGGTGAAAAAAAGCCAAAAAATTATCAGTTGATGAATAAACAAAATATGGCATTGTCACACAGCAGAATATTAATTATTAGATAGTAGAAATAGATGAAGAGCTAAAAACGATACAAGAATGAACCATGAAAATATAATTGTAAGTGAAGGGAGACAATTGTAGTAGCTCACACTTTCTATGTATGATTCTACTGTTAAGAAATATGCCAAAGTAGCAGATGGTGAGAAGCAGGGATTTGTGAAAGGGAAATAATTGATAACGGATAAAATTTTCCTTTGGTAGTGAAAGAATGAAAACAAATGTTTTGAAATTAGATCATGTTGTTGGTCACATAACTCTAAATACACCAAACACTCCACTGAATTGTATATTTTAAAGTAAATGTTATGACATATGAGTTATATCACTGTTAAAAATTTTTTCAATACAGTTAACTTTTCTTGGATACTTGGGTTGTTCACAAATTTTGGTTATTGTTAATAGTGCAATAAAGAACAAATGTTCTATTATCTTTTCTCAATAGAATTTTGGGACCCTTGGTGTCTGTTAAATTTTTTTTCAATTCAGTTAACTTTTCTTGGGTACTTCAATTGTTCGCAAATTTTGGTTATTGTTAATAGTGCTATAGAGAACAAATGTTCAACTATCTTTTCTCAATAGAATTTTGAGGTCCTTGGTGCACAAATCAGAATTGGAATTGCTGGGTCATTAGCAAGTTCAATTTTAAGGTGTTTTTGAGAAGTGAGTCTATTATTTAAAAAAGGTGGAATCAGTCTTTATCTCCATCAGCAGTGGATGAGGGTTTGTTTTGAACCACATCTCCAGACACTATTCTTTTGTTCTTTTTGCTCTGGGCCAGTCTCATTGGTATAAAGTGAATCTAATTGTTTTAATATGATTTTCCTTGATGATAAGTGATATAGAGAATTATTTCTGTTCACCTACTTGTTATGTAATATGGTGGTTTTCCTTGTTAATTTTTATAAGTGCTTTATATATTTTGGATATAAACCCTTTGTCAGATGAGTGGCAGGGAAGTATTCTCTCCCATTCTGTGGGTTATATTTTTTTTAATTTAATTGAATTTTATTGAAACATCATAATTTTCAAAGTCCTTCATAGTTGGGTTTACTCATAAAATAAATCAGGAACAATCCCACCACTAGTGTAGACATCCACCAATGTTCCCAATTGTATACCATACTACCATTCTTTGCCCACCCTCCACCCCAACCTCAACCCCCGCCCCATATAACTGGCTCATTTTAAATTTAGATTGTTAAAATCTGGGTCGCTTGAATCCACTGTTGTTGACTTTGGCTTAGATATTTAGTTCTGTTCTTTTTAATCTCCACCTGAGACCACTTGGCCCCTGGTCCCCATCCTTTTATATTTGTATTTCTAAGCACCATAGTTACAAAATAGTTCACTGATGGATTTCAATCATACAATGAACACCATCCTTAACCAGTACACTCTTCCCTTCACCAATATCTCCTGTTTCCCTCCCAGGACCACCCTGCCTTGCTCTAAGAGCAGGCAAATTGCTTCTCTCTCTCTCTCTCTCTCTCTCTCTCTCTCTCTCTCTCTCTCTGCCTTCCTCCCTCCTTCCATCCCCCTCTCTCTCATTCTCTTTTCTTGTGCTTTGCCATTTAGTTTCTTCACTTTCAGTACCAAGTTCTTGTCCAGAACAATCAATTCTAACTATTATTGTCCTAGTAGACCTTTCCCTACACTCACCCCTCTATTTTTTTTTTGGGGGGGGACACACTCAGCAGTGCTCAGGGGTTACTCCTGGCTCTGCATTCATAAATTGCTCCTGGCTCGGGCTACCATATGAGATGCCAGGGATCGAACCCGTGTTTGTCCTGGGTCAGCCGCATGCAAGGCAATACCCTACCACTGTACACTCACTTCTCTTTGTGGTGAGCTTCCTACCCTGGGCTGGAATTCCTGACCTTTGTCTCTATTTGTGGGTATTATTACAATAATATCTCTTGCTATTTTTGTATTTGTTGAGTGTTTTTTTATGTTCAACAATTTTTTTCTTTTGCAAAAAGTGTGAAACCTTGTTAATTTGATATAGCCTACTTGTTTATTTTTGATTCGGTTTACTTATGCCACTCACATTGAATCATATGAGAGACCTCTAGATTCCATGTTGAAAAGTGTTCTTCCTATATTTTCCTCGATATAATTTCTCTTTCAGATCTGGTATTTCTATTTGATCCATCTTGAGCTTACTGTGTGCATAGTATAAGATATGGGTTAAGTTTATTTTCCTGCATTTTGTTTTTATCATGTGAATGACCAGTTCTTTCAAAACAATTTGTTGAAGAGGCTTTTCTTACTTCACTTCATTCTCTTAACTTTGTCAACATGTCCAAAAACAAATAACTGCATAAAGAAACTATGATATATATGCACATAATGTACAAAACATGCACACACTATAAAATGTTGAAATCATGCAATTTGTTGTCATGTGGATAGAACTTGAGGGTATCACGCTGAGTGAGGTCAGCCAGAGGAGAGGAATGGATACAAAATTATGACTATCAGATGTGGAACTTATAAAAACATAGTAAGGAAATAAAAAATGAACAAAGGCAACAGAACATGATAATGGGTCTATAGGACTGTTGGGGAGGCCCTAAAATAATAGTGGAAATGACACTGGTGGAATATTGGAACTTTACATGAATGAACCCCTATTATTAATAGCATTGTAGATCATGGTGTCTAAAGTTTGAAAACATTAAAAATAATTCTACCATTATTAGGAGATACAGTTCCTCCCAATGAAAAGCAGTGATAATATGACTGTCCCATTTATTCAAAGGGATTTCAAGTTCTAAAGTAAATATGTCATAGTTCTTTTTTTTTTTTTTTGCCTCCCAAAAACCAAACAAAAAACAAAAAACAAGGCATCAACCTGATTCAGGACCTCATGACCACATCACAGTGTTGGGGGGGGGGGAGAGTAGAAGAGGAGAGAGACAGATGGGGAGAGGGGAGAGGGGAGAAGGGGAGAGGATGGGAGAGGGGATGGGGAGAGGGGAGAGGAGAGAGGGGGAGAGGATGGGAGAGGGGATGGGGAGAGGAGAGAGAAGAGAGGGGAGAGGATGGAAGAAGGGAAGAGGATGGAGAAGGGGGAGGGGAGAGGAGAGAGGAGGGGGAAGGGGAGAGAAGGGGAAAGGAGAGAGGATGGGAGAGTGGGAGAGGTAGGGGGAGAGGGGAGAAGAGAGGGGAGAGGTGAGAGGAGAGAGGGGAGAGGAGAGAGGGAAGAAAGGAGAGAGGAGAGGGGAGAGGAGGAGGGAGAGGAGTGGATGGGAGAGGGGAGAAAGGAGAGGGGAGAGGAGAGAGAGGAGAGAAGAGAGGGGAGGGGGGAAGGAGAGAGGAGAGAGAAAAGGGGAGGGGGAGAGGGTGGGAGAGGGGAGAGGAGAAGGGAGAGAGAAGAGAGGGGAGAGGAGAGGAGAGAGGGGAGAGGATAGGAGAGGGGAAAGGAGGGAGGATAGGAGAGAGGGGATTGGGGACGGGATGGGAGAGGGGAAAGGGGGGGAAAGTCATAGTTCTGTGAATATGTGGAAATAGAAATAAAAAAATAAGATTAAAGAGGAAAACTGGACTTTTCTAGAGAGAATGGCATTTAAGAACGCACTGCTTAACTTTTCAACCAAGGAAACCACAACATAACCTCTCAATTGTGTGGACAAAACAGGGACATCGAGTCAGTTGCTCTGTTTGTGAAAAGGAGATTAATATTTTTTATCTTACAGGGTTTAAATGCAAAAGAAAAACTCTTATGTGTCACCTTTTCAAACATGGTTTCAGAACTCAAGGCATTTGAATCTCAGTGAAGATAATTCTATATAAAAGCAAGTGATAATCAAATACATTTAGTAACACAGGAAGATTTAAAATGATTTAAAGTGTTTTATGGTCTCAAATAAATAAAACTACTTTAAATATATGCCAACAGCATAATCAGCGATTCTTATGAGGAATATAGCCATGGCAATAAATGAACTGCAGCAATCAACATGATAAAGGATAAATTAAGATGCCACTCAAAAAATAAAAATTTAGGCAAAAACACCTGTCACAGAAATCTTTATATAGGAACTGAATAGACTGGATAGAGGTCAAGGCATTTGTCCTGCTATCGCACTGTGCCATAAGGTTCCAGAACACCACGATCAGTGAGCATAGAGCCAGGAGTTAAGCATTGAGTTTCATTAGCTAGAACTGCCCCTCAAAAGCAAACAAACAGAAACTGTTTATACAAAGCTTAAAATATACTAAAGTACTATATATTAACACTTCCTATGTCCCTTCCCTTACTCTCTTACATGACATCATTATTTTATATAGAACATTATACAATTTACATACCTCACTAGATACAACTATTTACATTAAATACATGTCATGTATATTACATGAAGACAGCTGTAGATATGCTGATATTAGCTAATAGATATTCAAATAGACAGCTATAGATAATGCTAATAAGCCAGATAGTGGTTTTTCTAGTAGTCAGTGGACTTTTGTACTTAGATGATGGGCAAATTAGTGAATGATCATGTATTATTGCATATCTTAAACATTGCAAGATTATTTCTAAAAATTGAATTAAGGGGCGAGGTGGCGCTAGAGGTAAGGTGTCTGCCTTGCAAGCGCTAGCCAAGGAAGGACCACGGTTCGATCCCCCGGCGTTCCATATGGTCCCCCCAAGCCAGGGACAATTTCTGAGCACTTAGCCAGGAGTAACCCCTGAGCATCAAATGGGTGTGGCCTGAAAAACCAAAAAAAATGTAAATAAAATAAAATAAAAATTGAATTAAATAGTAATTCATAGATGAACTTCTATTGGTAGGACTAGGGATCCAGAAAGACATATAGTGACTTTCTTCATTCACTGTTGATTGAATGTCACTCTTTAGAAAACAATATGGACACTTCAGAAAACTAAGACTTGAGCATTCCCACGACCTAGAAATTCCACTTCTAGACAGTGACCGTGAAAAGTCCTTAAAATTGTTTTCAAAAAGACATCTGCACTCCTATGTTTATAGAAGTACTAATAACAATAGCCAAGACCGAGAAACAACCCAACTGTATAAAAAAAAAGACTAAATAAAGATCTGTGAGTTGTATACATCATGGAATACTACTCAGCTATAATAAAAGAAGAAATCATGCAAATTTCTGTTATGTAAATGAAACTGGAAAGTATCATGCTGAGTGAAGTCAGCTAGAAAGAGAGGAATAGATACTAAATGATCTTTCTTATGTGTGGGATATAAAAAATAAGGGTGGGAATAACAAGTGGTCAAAGAGAAGGCTTCTGTGAGAAGGCTTACAGAACCAAGAGTGAGGGAGTGGATGAAGTTGGGATGGGGCTTTCAGACAATGAAGGAAGGCAGTAGACACTGGTAGAAGGCATGGTATTGGAATGCTACATACCTTAAACTTTATCAAACAGTTTTGCAAACTGGTGTTTTGAATAAAATAATATTTTTAAAGGATATATTATGAAGTCAGTAAGACTGTGATCTGTGTGTGCTGGGGTTAAGAATGGGGAAGGAACTTTGGGATAATAGTTGGGGGATCTGGCACACTCATAAATATGGTGTAACAGAACTTCAAGTGTAAGACAATATTGGAAATATTAAAAAAGGAAGCAAATAAAAATATTTGGGAAAATGAAAACAAACAGTAAAATAAAAAACAAACATTTAATAAAAAATTTAAAAGGACACATAATTCCAGTAGAGCAGGAGCGGAAGGCATTGTGGGTGTAAAGAGTGGTAAGCACAGGAAAAATAATAGGTTTTAGTGTGGGGACAAAATTTCCTTAATCTCAGCTGTTTAAAGATTTCTTTGGTAACTATTTAACACAAAAGAGGGTTTTATAAATCAGGGTACTGAAAGGCTGATACAAGAGAACCAAAACATAACCTGAGTATCAGGCTGTTTTAGGGAATGCAGACTTGGTCTTTCTTTTTAATAGTGAGAACAAATTGGGATCTCAGGAATATACCACTTGGGAGATGGTGGGAGAATAATTTTATCCACAAGTATTAAGTTGTTGCCTGAGGACAGCTGAGTAAACAGTTTGCTGAAGTCTGTTTGAGGACTGCCAGCTAGTTACACCCATAATTTCATCTCTATTAACAAAAACAACTCATACTGTCGCGGTGCCTGCATTGGCTACCCTGTGGTTCACAGTATTTGAATTATGGAGTGTCACTTGAGGAACATTCTATAGCAGTGGGGGCTGTATTTTGATGTCCTTTCATTACCCACCCCCACTCTGCTGATTTATGGCATGCCATGCTGAGGCCTAAATCAAACTAAAAAATACGTGTGAAATAATGCAAAGCAGAGTCACAGGGTTGGCAATTCCATAATTACACCTAAAGGGAAAATAATTATGTAATACTGTATGGCAAGAGTAAGTCTCAGAATAACAAATGTCCATACTGTAAGTGCAGAGTTCTGGGAAGAACACGAAGGGTCCTTGAAAAGAAGCCGAGGATAATGGGGCCATTTCAAGAGGCCCAGAGACAAGCCTTTTTGAGCAAGATTTGGCCTTTGATCATAATGTCAGAATCCAGGAAATGAAGGCCCACATGAGTAAAGTGACATGACTTGACAAAATGAGGATTTAAAAGGGGGACAAAACTCAAGTTATTCATTATTTCTCTTCGGTTTTAATTTCTACCTGCAAGAGATTTTTGGTTTTTGTCCCAGTTTAGGTTCTAAAAATGTTAAAGTGCTTATGGATAGAAAAAAAACAGAAAGCTCGTCCACTTTTGACAACAACTATGAAAGAGAAAGTAAGTCAACATTTAAAAATAAAAATGTCTCATACTTGAGACCTTTCAGTCAAAAAGAAAAAAATAAAAGAAAGGAAGGAAGGAAAGAATTCCTTAGTAGCCAAGAATAAGAAACTTCCATAGTCTATCAGTTAATGAACAACCTCTAAGTAGAGGGAAATATGAGAAAAATGACCTGGGCAATTTTCCAGCTCAACTCTTCAGGTTGGAAAACAACTCTCCATCCACTTCTATATTATAAAGCTCTGGCATGGGAACTGAAGTGAAAGATGCTTAGAAAAGATTAGGTGACTAAGGTTCCCTCATTAAAAATTAGTCTTGAATTTAAGTGTGTCCTAAGTTCCTCAGCAGGTTGGAGACATACAAGGTAAAACTGTTAGTACTCAGGAGACAGAAATGTCCACTAAGTCACTCCAAATAGACAAATCAGAGAAAGATACAGGTTTTTCTATGCTGAGCTTGCTAACTAGTCCTCAGGCAAAATTCATCTAGAGGTCTGGACATTTTTAAAGAAAGTGTTACTTGAACACAGCCATGCCCATTCACTGATATATTGTCATGATGTCCTTATAGATGCAGTTGTGAATTTGAGAAGTGATTACAGATCCCAGATGGCCTACAACCCAAGACAGTGATGCTGGGGTCTGTTTTATATAAAAATGTGCCCACCTCTGCCTTAGTTTGCCAGATATTAGCAATAGCTTCAGTAGTTAAAAACATTTTAGAGTAATAATTTGTAAGAATATCTATGGGTACATTCTATAGGTATTTATACTGAAGCATGTTCTTTTGGCTTATTTTACTTTCCAGGTGAAAAAACATATATTATGCATTCAATTATTCTGAATAATTTTAAATAAGTACTAGCTTAAATATATATGTGCACACATATATATGTATACATACATATATTTTTATAAACAATAGAACTTTACAAAAGAGCAAGTAGAATGCAATACAATCAAACAGTTGTAAAATGATCCTTTTGTGGATCAGAGATTAAGGAAGGATTACTAAAGCATTAAACAGGAAGTGCTGGCATGAGAGCTTAAAACAACAATTTTGTATGGTTGAAAATAAAAATAATTTCTAAAATCTTTATGGTATTGCTTGTAATATTTAATTCTCATAGTAAATATTAAATATAATCATTAAAAGATTTTCAACTTCTTCACATGTGACTTACAATGGACACAGCAATACTCAGGGGCTAATCTTTGTTCAATGCTTGAGCACTCCCAAAGATCTCAGTACCAAGAAATGCAAGGCATTGTACTCTGGTTCTTTCATACTAAGCATGTGTTTTAATCCTTCTAGCAATTTCTCCTGCCCTAAATTGAGCATTCTTATCTTACCTCTGAGTAAGTTTAGTCCAGTGTTTTAGTTTCTCTGCATATCAATTACTTTCCTCAAACAGTAGTGCTATACCAAGGCTTTATTGCTGCACTTTATAAAATGTACCATTGAGAAACACACTGAGGTCGACAATGTACAAGGCAAGCATACTATTTCTCTAGCCTTTTTCCTAAAGGGCCCAGAGGTCCTGAATCTAGCTGACCAAAGTGGAGTCGCTAGAAGAGAAATTCTGCCCAATTCAGGAAACTCCACCAGTGGCTACTATCAGAGGAAGTGAAGTTTTATAACTGAAACTAGCCCCCGAGTGCCCCTGAGAGTCTAGGCTGGGTGGGTGGGTGGTGCCCAGGAATGTGGGCGAGTTTCAAGATGAGAACTATCCTTTGCTGTCTAGTTCTTAACCAGGCCAAGAAGAAAAGGAGAAATGATTTTGAACTGAGAAATTTGCATGAATAAGAACACACATTTTTAGCAATGCTTTTGAAGTAAAGAAGCAACGCTCTT
The DNA here is from genome assembly GCF_024139225.1 of Suncus etruscus. Classification (NCBI taxonomy): domain Eukaryota; kingdom Metazoa; phylum Chordata; class Mammalia; order Eulipotyphla; family Soricidae; genus Suncus; species Suncus etruscus. The sequence continues at coordinate 102,106,464 of NC_064857.1, read as the reverse complement.
ACTCTTCAAGAGAAATGTATTGCCTGGGTTTCAGTCAAACCATGTGCGCACCACCCTTCACCGGCGTACATTTCCCACCACCCATTCCCCAGTTTTCCTCCCATCCTCTGCCACTGCCCTTTCCACTGCCTGCCTCTTTGGCAAACATTTTCTTGTCTCTCTCACTCTTTCTTCTTTTCCTTTTAGATATTGTGGCTTGCAGTACTGTTACTGAAAAGGAATCACGCATGTTACTTTACCTTCTTTCAGTACCAAATCTTGTCCAGAGCTATTGTTTCCACTTATCACCGTCAGAGTTGTCCCTTCTCTGCCCTAACCACTCCTTTGTTATTTGTAGCAAATATCTCTGCCAGAACTGGTATGAGGAGAATATTCTTTGTCTAAGATGGTCAACTGACTCTAAATTTTTCCCTTGAAAACTCCTGAAAATTATGACCAGGATTCTTCCTAGTTTGTCTTCATTATCTAAAAAAATAGTCTCATTTCTTTTATTTTTTTTTTCTTTTGGTTTTTGGTCTTTGGGCCACACCCGGTGACACTCAGGGATTATTCCTGGCTCTGCACTCAGAAATCGTTGCTGGCTTAGGGGACCATATGGGAAGCCGAGGCTAGAACAGAGGTCTGTTCTGGATCAGCCGCATACAAGGCAAATGCCTATTGGTTGTGCTACTGCTTAGGCCTCAAGAAATAGTTACATTCTGTCCTGATTATAGAAACAGCTGAATCATAGAAAACAGTTTATCATTCGCTCCTTAATGAACAATGAAGAAAATAAAATGTCAAGTTACAGAGGGATATAGTCAAAGAGTGGAATGATTAGAGACCAAGCTCTTTTGGGGAGTCCTGTTATTAAAGCTCCTAAATATAGAAATTCCTAAGTGTGAAAAATAATAAGGTGATGTACTAAAAATTTAAGGGACATCCACATTTTTAGGAAAAGTAGGGCCACACCAGCACTGATCAGAGGTTACTCTTTGCTCTACACTCAGGAATCATTCCTAGTGGTGCTTGGAGGACCATAGGAGGATGGAGGGAACTGGATCTGGTTTGCTTCGTGCAAAGTAAACAGCTGTACTAGTGCTCTGGCTCTGAACCACCCACATTTTGTTCACTAGCAAAAAATGATCCATAAATTGCCTGTTGATAACATCATTGATACAACTGTTTTTGGAGTGAGGGTTTCCACGAATTCCCAAGAATTGAGAGTTTTTCCTGTCAGTATTTACTGTGATGATTTTAGGATTGTACTCCTAGGACCCAAGATTACTCCACTGGTGCTTGGGAGCCACCAGAGTACACAACATGACTCTCAGAAAACCAATGGCAGGGATTAAATGTAGGGTCGTGTGCATCCAGGCATGCATTTCAACTCTTTAAGCTGGTTTCCCAGCCCCTGGCAGGGAACATCATGGCTGTGCTTTTGTTGTTGTACGTTATGTCCTATTTAAGGTAATTAAAGTGTGAAGTAAACTAGTTAGCATTTTTAAGAGCTTATATTAAAAACTAAAAGTGGTGGTATGGAGAAGAGGCAGCCAAAACCATAAGAGTCAACACTATTTAAATAAGGGAACTGAACTAAAATAAATTAAAATAAAAAGAGTTTGCTAAGGAGGTAAGAGAAAAATTTGAAACATGGGTGGAGTGTCATCAGCATTAGTGTTGCATTTGGAGTCAGAACATTGCATATCTACAACTCTAATTAGTGGAGGTATAAATCACTGTGCCTAAATATTAACAGATTAATATATTTTTATATCTGTTTAAAAAAGAGAGTACTTTGCAGAAGTCAGGTCCCCTGTTTGTGACGTCAGGCTGGGAAAATATTGTGAGTGCTGCCTGTGTGTGTCTGTCTCCTGTCCTGTCGCCTGAACCTCTTGGGAGTGGGCCGAAAGAGGCTCCAGCAGAGCACGACAGCTCTGCTTTGCTACGCGGCCATGCGCTCTTTCTAAGGAAAAAAACGCCATTGCAACAACAAGAAAAAAAATCACACTAAGAACTGTGCTAGATTACTGAAGCCCAGCATTTCTCCCCAGACTGTCTTCTCTGCTGCATGCTCGGGCCTAAGATTTGATCCTGTGTGAGGCTTCATCCACGGAGGACTCCCCTTCCTTGGAGGCAAGTCAACCCACCCAGAAAGGGCAAAGCCAGAGGAGCATGCCCCTGTAAATCATTTAGCCAATGAATACCACCACAACACACAGAAAAACCCGCAATACAAGTGTGACAATGGGGAAACAATGCAGGCCAGCATCAGACATAGAGAATGAAGATGACAGTTCTGATGACCAGAAAACGACCAACAAACTAATCAATCTCTCAGATAAGGAGTTTAGACAAGCAGTATGGAAGATGCTCAAAGAACTCAAAGAAACCATGGATTAAAGACCTCGATATCAGACCCGAAACCATAAGATATATAGGACAACACGTAGGCAAAACACTCCAGGACACTGAGACTACAGGCATCTTCAAGGAGGAAACTGCACTCTCCAAGCAAGTGAAAGCAGAGATTAACAGATGGGAATATATTAAGCTGAGAAGCTTCTGCACCTCAAAGGAAATAGTGCCCAGGATACAAGAGCCACCCACTGAGTGGGAGAAACTATTCACCCAATACCCATCAGATAAAGGGCTAATCTCCAAAATATACAAGGCACAGACAGAACTTTACAAGGAAAAAAACATCTAATCCCATCAAAAAAATGGGGAGAAGAAATGGACAGACACTTTGACAAAGAAGAAATACAAATGGCAAAAGACACATGAAAAAATGCTCCACATCACTAATCATCAGGGAGATGCAAATCAAAACAATGATGAGATACCACCTCACACCACAGAGATTGTCACACATCACAAAGAATGAGAAGAAACAGTGTTGGTGGGGATGTGGAGAGAAAGGAACTCTTATCCACTGCTGGTGGGAATGCCACCTAGTTCAACCTTTATGGAAAGCAATATGGAGATTCCTCCAAAAACTGGAAATCGAGCTCCCATACAATCCAGCTATTCCACTCCTAGGAATATACCCTTGGAACACAAAAATACAATACAAAAATCCCTTCCTTACACCTATATTCTTTGCAGCACTATTTACCATAGCAAGACTCTGGAAACAACCAAGATGCCCTTCAACAGACAAATGGCTAAAGAAACTGTGGTACACATACACAATGGAATATTATGCAGCTGTCAGGAGAGATGAAGTCATGAAATTTTCCTATACATGGATGTACATGGAATCTATTATGCTGAGTGAAATAAGTCAGAGAGAGAGAGAGGAAGATGCAGAATGGTCTCACTCATCTATGGGTTTTAAGAAAAATGAAAGACATTCTTGCAATACTAATTTTCAGACACAAAAGAGAAAAGAGCTGGAAGTTCCAACTCACCTCAGGAAGCTCACCACAAAGAGTGATGAGTTTAGTTAGAGAAATAACTACATTCTGAACTGTCCTAATAATTAGAATGTATGAGGGGAATGGAAAGCCTGTCTAGAGTACAGGTGGGGGTTGCGTGGGGAGGAGGGAAATTTGGGACATTGGTGATGAGAATGTTGCACTGGTGATGGGTGGTGTTCTTTACATGACTGAAACCCAAACACAATCATGTGTGTAATCAAGGTGTTTAAATAAAATAAAATATATTTTAAAAAGATCTAAAATGTATCCTATAATAACCAACAAAAGAGGCCTTTTAATTATTTCTTATACTTAATTCAGAAACATAGCCTAATGAAGATGCTCTTGGTTGGTCAGGACTATAAGAGAACATGAAGTTGCTCTGGATTTTGTTCTTTTTCTTTCTCTACTGCCAGCTTTGATGGTGGGAAAAGTTTACTAGCAACCAGAAGCAGACACAGTAATATATAAAGCAAAGTGCATCCATCCATCAGCACTTAAGAAGGCTTGGAATGGGTTTATGTCTTGAAGTGGTGGTCACAGTTCTGCTCTCATGAGCAGCGTAATAGACCAAGCTTTAGCTGAAGCCCTCTGGGGTTCACTTTACTTCATTTTCTTTCATTTCTCCCTCACATCCCACTTTCTAAAACTCTTACTTCTTATACATTTTCCATCAGAGGCAAGAATGAGGCTATTGGGAGTCCACATCAATCTAAGCTCAGCTTCCATGTTGTCATATATATAGGTCTGAATATATATATGTATATGTATATATATGTATATGTATATAAATATGTATATGTATATATATATATATTCAGACCTATATGTATTATTGGCCTAATGTCACCAGTGACAATAAAGCCTCTCCATTTGTCTGACAGTAAGACTAAAAGACTGTTCCAATGACCCTATTCAGCTCTTAATTATAATCTTAATTTTCAGTTTCCTTATTTGTCTGGTTAAACAAATACTGAAGCTTTTCACTTTGGCTGTGGTCATTGGCAAATTGCCCTTATAGGGTCCAAGGCATTCCATTTTAGTCAGGCACCTCAGGAGTCTGCCCCAATCCTCTTTAACAAGGAGTGCACTCTCAGTTCTAATCACACCCACTTGAATACACAGTTAATTACCTCATAGCAGCTACAAGACACACATTTTGGGCCTCTAGGACATGTCCTTCACATGCATGGGAGGTTTGTAGGCAAACAAGGTACCTGCTGAATGAGCTTACAACTCTAGGTTTCATTGAAAAAGGACTGGCCTGATTAGATTTCAGTAGAAATAAGAATGGCAAAAGAAAAGAAGATAAATATCATTAAAAAAAAAAACAACCCTCTTTCCCTGACTCAGTACATTATGTTCATCATTCAGACCAAAAACAGATGTGTTTTATTAAGAGTATCAGACAACTGATTTTAAACCTCAGCACTCATGAGTAGATATCAATATTCACTCATGGACAGAAAACCGTCTTCTGAATACTTCAGTAGAATGAGAAAGACCTTACTTTGTCTGGGAAACTGTCTCTGTAAAAGAAGGTGGGACAGACTGAAGGCTACCCTCAGTAAAAACTGCTCAGCTAACTAAGATCTTATCAGCTGGTTGAAACTGTCTCCTTCTGGGAAGATAGCCAACATGGTTAACTCATTTGGGTGGGAGGAATTTCTCCATATGGCGTCATGAATGGCGGGATGAGTTTGGAGTTCATGACCACACTTCAGTGTTTGTAGCAGTACTTTCTTGATTCTTGTGCAGAGAGAGAGAGAGAGAGAGAGAGAGAGAGTGCTAAAAGCCTCAACTGATTCACAGAGATTAAAATCCAGAAAGACTATGAAGTAAACCCTTTCTCCCAATCACATACATGGTATTTTCAGAATGTTGCCTCTTTTTCCTCAGATTCAAAAAGGAAAATGCATGGACTAGAGGAATTGAGAGTCCACCCTCTGACATTTGTCTTTCTGAACTGTAATGCCTTGCCCACAGTACAGATTTTTATATACATGAGGATGATGGTTAACTTTCTATTTAAGTATTGGCATTCTTTGATCTTTTCTTCACTCAGATTCATGGTTTTCTGATATTATTATTTTTTTACTGTTGTGATGAAGTAATAGCACCCACCTCCCTCAAATTTACCTCATTCTACATTCATGACAAGGCTGATGAAGTATAGCATTTAAGAGCCTCCAACACCATTAGGCAATTCCTTGAAGCTTCTTCATCTCCACACCCTTTTATTTCTTAAATTAGTCTTTTTCTTCTCGAACTTCTAACCCTTTGAGGAAAGGAAAAAAGTGTCATTTCCTTCTACACAGTTGTCTCATGGTCCCACCCCAGAAATGGTCCTCTCAGTCCATCCTCCACACCTTCACTCCTTCCTTTCCTGATACATCCAAATCACATGGAACACTTTAGCCATATGAATCTAATATGTGAAAAAATTCCAAGAGCATATAAATGAAGATATAATTTCCTATTCTTTTGGTAATCATATTTAAAATGGACTAACTTAAAATACTTAAGAACAGCTGGAGAATTCTAACAGACATTTCCTGAAGGTCTTTTTCTTTCTATCTTTCTTTAGTTGTTGTGGGGACCACAGCTGTCTGTGGGAACAAGAGGATTAGGGCCACTTCAGCTGGTATTCACAGGACTATACCTAGAAATGCTCTATCTTACCAAGGATAGTACCAGGCTCTATGTGCTTGGCTCTACTTTTACTTGGGTTTGTTTTTACAGTGACATTAAAGTTCAATTTCTTTGTGTCTATATGTATGAATATAAACTCCTTTAAGCAAAGGTTAAACTGGATATGCATGGAAGAATCCTTAGGGAATTGCTCTTTTGTTTGTTTGTTTTGGGCCACACCCAACAGTGCTCAAGGATTACTCCTGGCTCTGAACTCAGGGATCACTTCTGGCAGAGGTGATCAGAAGATCATATGTGGTTCCATGGATCGAATGTGGGTTAGTCGCATGCAAGGCAAACACCTTACTAGCAGTATTATCACTCCAGTCCCAGAGAACTGCTTTTCAGCTGAAGAGGTTTTAGGCAAAAACGGTGACTTCTGTTGCCTACATGAGCATTCTAAAACAGGGGTTTGATACACTCTTTGCAACTTCATAATTTCGAAACTAACTTTACATGGAAAAAGCCGCGTAAATAAAATGAGGGTGGCAAAAGGATGCTTGCCAGTTCTCACCCTCCACCCCCCACAGTCCGAGGTTAAAGGTTAAAATGCTCATCTGTCTATGCTGTGTCTCTCCTGATTCATCTTGGAAACTCTGAGTCTTTATGGCCATGTTGGACTTATTTTGCAACATCTCTAATCAGTACCACTGCCAAGTTCGAAATGAACCCAGGATTGTTACGTTATTTACTAATAGGAAGATTCCTAAAAGGATAGAGCAAAGATCAGACAAATAAAAGAATGTTGTGAATACAGCAAGCAACCCAAGCGAAGATTTGTTAATCCATTTCAGAATATCCTCCTCCAAATCTTCTCCCTCCCTCCCTTTCCCTCCCTCTCTCTCTGTCTTTTTCTCTCTCTCTCCCCCACTTTCTCTTTCACTCTTTCTTTTTCTGTGGTCAGTGACATATACTACCGGTAGCTAAGCTTGGTATACATAAACATGATACAAATGAAAAAAATTGTTTCATACATGGGGGAGGGGCCAGGGATTCTAAATGGGTTGTTACATGTACCCATAGTTGAAGAAAATCTCTCTTAGTTTACAAAAATAAAGCTATGCCATGAAGACAAAACATTGGATGCTAAGTTTTTTTTTTACTTCTTAGCTTGCAGTGTAAAACTAAATATGCATTACATTTTGTTAACGCACACACACAGACACAGACACACAGAAACACACACACCGAAGAAGCAGAACTAACATCAATACAGAAAACACGTTTAGGCTCTGGTCTAAACTGATAGACTTAGACTGCCTTCATACTTCACAGAATTAAAGCACCCCGTTCCTAAGTGCTGCATTGTCAGGGAAACTTCCATTACTTAGGAAGCTTGGCTGTCTCTCTATTTCCCAGTGCAGACTGGCATGTGAGGGGGTCAGAAAGTATAGAAGGTTTATACAAATTTGCCTGGCCAACCATGATGTAAGGCTGTTACTGGGCTAAGCCTTTTTCAGCACGCCATCTCCACAAATGGCCACAGTCATCAATTTGTGATTGAAAACTTGGCATTACCAATCCTGGGTACTCCCACGTTTGCTGTACATTAACTGTACATTCACCAATTTAACTTTGCTTTCAAGAGGAAGCTAAACAGTAGACAAGGTTTAAGAACAGTTTATCTCTTATACAGATTCAAATTTCTGCTCAATGCAACAACAACAAAAAATCTGAGACTTTTTCTTCTTTTCACAAGAGGTTTTAAAAATTCTTATTTATTAACTCAAAGTATTTTTAAATAACTTTAAGAGAAAACATAAATAAAGAAAACAAAGAGGCCAAAACAATAAAAGAAATGGAAGGAGTTCTTACTATATACGAGGCATGTGTTGAGAACCATACAAATATTCCCTTTTATTCTTAATTGAGACTTCCAATTTATACCTAGGGAAATTGTAACTCCAAAAGATCTAAGTAATTTCCTAAGGTGTTAACTTCACGTAGTCTGGTTTCAAAGACTTGCTTTTTCTTGCTGTCCTATCCAAAGAAAACTATTGAGATTAGAGTTAACTTGAGGTTTATTCCCAAACAGACATTAGCTCACACTGTTAGCTCCAGGTCCCTGCAGAGCTGGGAAAAGGAAGAGATCTGGAGGAGGTAAAGGCACAATCCCATAAGATAAGCAGAAACACTGCTAGATCAGAGCTCTAACGCCACGCATGAGAAACAGGTTTCCTGATGAAAAGGCCAACAAAATACTTTTTCTTAGCTACTCTGGGTCTCTACCACCATTTTATTCCTATTTTTAAACAAAAGATGATGTGCAGAGCATATTTTTTTTCTTACTTTTTCTTACCTGCCAGTTTATGACTCCAGAAGAGAGATAAAATAGATGTTTGCTTAGAGTTATGAACAAGGCAAATTAGATTGTTATGGCATTTACTGTACTTGAGAGACATGCCAAAGGAAGAAGAATTACATATTTAATGGCACACCGATAATGGAGTCATACTTCTTGAAACAAAATGTTGATTAAGAGTCTTGAATAAGTACATTCACATTTTAAATGCTGGCTTTCTACAAGGTGTAAACATCCAGAAAATACAGACTCTGCTATAACTGACCTTTGACAGGAAAACTCAGATTGTGCTCAAGAAAATCACCCTAATCTATGAGCAATTAGACCACAGATACCCTTTTCTCTATTTTTATATTCTGCTTATAATTTCTACCTATTTTATTTCTATTTATATATTTCTATTTTATAACTAAAATTTAAAAAATAATAATATAAAAACCGTGAGATAATCAGCTTGTCTTGTAACAATTCTATTAAATAACATTCTAGATATTTCAGAATTAAATTACACAGAATTTTATTATAAACTCCATGTTAAATGATGAAGTTCTGTCAGGGCAAAATTGATATGCTCATCTAAGATTCTGAATGACTAAAAAGGATGTATGTGACATCAACAGAGTGTGATGTCTAACTCCCACTTAAAAATTTCATTAAAATGAACAAGGAGGCTGCAGACATAGTATAGTCCATAGAGTGTTTGCCATGCATGCAGGCTATCTAAGGTTTAATTCGTGACATTCAATATGGTCCCCACATTCCATATGAATCCACAGTACTATCAGAAATGGTTTCCGAGTGCAGACAGAACCAGAAGTAAGCCCCTGAGCACCACCAGGTGTGCCCCAAACAAAAAACATCAATCATTCTATCAATCAATCTAATCTCATTATCATGCGCAAAATAATTCATGAGAGAAACAAAAGTTACCATCAACATTTACATCTGGACAATAGTCAGAAGAATGAACGAATTCCTTCTTAAAATATGTAAAACTGACCCAAGTTTAGAAAATATCTATTAGGCGTCCTTGGAGAAGGACATTAATTTTCACATAAAGATAACAATTTTATGAATCAATGATATTTGCCAAAGAGTTGTAAAACTTGAAAAAGGTTAACATGAAATAGAAAACAAATAAATTACAGTCCAGGCTTTTTTAAACTCACCCAGCATCAAATGGTGTAAGATCATCCAACAGAAATATTTGCACTAAGCAAATATTTGTACATATAAACCCTCTCGTTTCAGTTTTGATCTTTCTTTAAAACATCATGATTTTATAGTCTGGCAAAGTGTGGGGTTTGCCATCCAAAACCCAAATGGCTGATGCTAGAGTCAAAGTGTAAACTTCTAGATCTATCTTCTTAGAAGAGAAGTAGGAACCTTCTGTGTATTTTGGCTCCAATTTATGTGTGGCACTGACTACTTTGTTATTATATCAAAGCACCATATTATATCAAAGCACTTTGCATATTATATCATTTATATTATTTATTGAGATTTTTTTATTTAGATAAAAAGTTACATAAGGTAAAATAAGAGAATTGGGAGGTGAATTTAGGTCAATAGAAAAGTGGTTTTTAGATCCACATTGTTGAGTACTCATCTGAGCCACGAATACATTTCTATACTGGCCCGGCTCAAATTAGTCTTATTAAATTAAACTTTCAAATCCTGTGAATAAGAAAAGGAAATCAGTAAATATTTTCACTGTTGACTTGAACCATTTCCATTTGCCTCTACTTCTAACACTCATTTTTGTTTTTAAGTATATTTGTGGCACAGTTTCACTAGGCAAGAGGGAAACGTGTGTTTTGCAGCAGGACCAGTTTTTAAAGGTTGATAGGATACAAGGCAGAGTATGCTTAACTGCCAGCAACACCATGGATTCCTTGATGGTATTGAAGCAACAAGCTCAGGGTTTTCATATTGCTGAAAATGAAAATGTTTGCTCCATGCTGTTTTAAATAGTGGCCTACCTTGAAATACAAATTAGAGGAAAAAATTAAGGATTCCCTGTGAGATGGTTCCTAGACTGCTTATAAAAAATGATAGATACGTTTTCAAGTACATATCAGATTCAGAACTAGAAGACCTGTTAATAATGAATGCATTCACCTTGGAGATTTTCCTTATTGAGAGAACAAGCATGTTTGTGCATCAAACCAGATCACTAAGCAAAACTTTCAGGGTGGGGGTAAAGGAACTTTGAATCTGCTACTTTCAAGAAACTCCAGGGGCCTTTTTCAGTTAAAAAACATTTCCACATTTTTTTAGAGCTCTGGGGTCTGCCTTTCTTCTGGGTAAACTCCTGGAAGGTAAGATGCAAGCCCTACGTTCACACATAGTGCTTTCTACAAATAAGATCTTTTGAACACTGTATTTATGTTCACTTATTACTAATCCACGAGCTTCTAATTGATTGATTATATCTCTGAATTCTTATACAAATGTATATACAAATTCGTATACAGATGTATGAGAAAATTAATACATATAAATAAATAAAATACATATAAATAAATGTATTTTCTTTAATTTTAGAGTTCTTTAGTTTCTTAGCATCTTAAAGTTGATATATTAAGACCAATTTTATAAAAGATTCTTAATGAGTCTTAAAAAGAAAAAAATGTCAACATTTTATTTTAATATTTTATTTTATTTTATAACTATTTCACTGAAGGAACAAAACATTCCTTGGATTTATTAGTGTTTTGTTTTCTTTCTCTTGTTGGTAGGCAAGAGGGTTCAAGGCACAAAAGGCTGACAGTTCTGGGTTCATGGGTATATGGAAAAACAAACAATTATAAAACAGTCACTAAAATTACATGGGAGAATTATTTTACTTTGACCCCCCACAGCATACAGTAAGATACTTGCAATGAATGTATGTGCAATTTCAAGTTCCATTATATTTTAATTAACAACACCCAAAATGAGTACATGCTTGCCAAAAAATTCAAATGATCAAGTACAAAACATGAGAAATTTTTTTAAATGGAAAGTAACTGAGTCCACGTGACCCAAAAATACAAGGTGAAAATCTAAATCTGTAAAATTCTCCTCAGATGAAATTTGGCTTTGTAAAGCAATTATTTATTTGACACAGTACTCCTTTTAAATGTAAAGTGTTTCAGAGAACCGACCCAAACTGACAATCCAAAACATAGTGTATAACAAATGTGATAGTTTTTTTTTTTTTTTTTTTTTGGTTTTTGGGCCACACCCGGTAACGCTCAGGGGTTACTCCTGGCTATGTGCTCAGAAGTTGCTCCTGGCTTGGGGGACCATATGGGACACGGGGGATCGAACCGCGGTCCGTCCAAGGCTAGCGCAGGCAAGGCAGGCACCTTACCTTTAGCGCCACCGCCCGGCCCCACAAATGTGATAGTTTGAATGTCTAAAATTGCAGGCACATTTTTGCGAACATGTTGTGTGAACAATAGGGGAAATTCAGAAGCTTTCATGTCTATGATAAATCTGACAAGTTTGCTTCTTGTCCTCACTATAAACTTTCTTCTTTGAAAAATATCATATATAGTTCAACTTTGTTCTCACCACATAATGTTATAACTTAGAATATGATGTTTCCCACTATTTTATCTTTTTTACTACATTGCTTTATAAAGCAATCACACAACCCCCAAACTGGATCATGGCACATTTAGAAGTCTTTATTTATTCAAGAAATTGTCAAAACCATCCCAAATCTTAGCATTTCTAATTGTCTAATTTTCCAGACCTGTCATTTTTACTCTACACATAAATATTTCCATGAAACAATCAAATATCACACACACACATAAGAAAATTATACATGGGTGGGGGATAACTGGTCTCTCTCTGACATATAAAATGCTTGCACTAGAACTTTCTCCAGTGGAAAAACCCCTACCCTATTTGCATTTGTGATGTGTTGGTTCAGGGCCATGAAAGAAAATAATTAAGGCTTGAGTTTAAATTTAATCAGATAAATGGACTATGTGGAGATTTATACCATCCCTGCCCAGCAGCTAAAGAAGTATCTAATCAGAAAATACTCCACTGAAACTCTGCTGAGGAATGGGAACCTCACGTTTGTTTCAGAGCAGAGACTGTGAATTTGAGAATAAAGAAAAGCCAAGAAGTGTTGTGTTGACACCCACAGTTTTATACTAAAGAAAATGGCATACAGAGCAGTTAAGAACTGGCCCCAGGGATCACTACTGGCTAATAGCAATTGTGGAACGACATTGAAGATCTTTTCCGACCTCTGCCCTGCTCTAAGGAACATATTTCATAGCTAAAAAAATTATGTAGGAAAATATATTTTTGCTTTATATTTTCTACTTTTGAACATGAGGTCATTGGCTTTGTAAAGCTGGTTTGTTCAGAGATTCTGAAATGTCAGAATCCATTATTACTCTGTCTCTACACCCATCAGACATATGCTGTCGAGGATCAAATCAGAAATCGTCGTGGGACAATATTCCCTATGGTTTACCATGTGGGAAATAGGGGAAGGATATGGAAACTGAGCTTCAAGGCTCTTCCTAGGATCTGAGCACCTTCCAGGTGCAATCCAGCATAGCAGAAGCGGATATAGTTGTATCACTTGAATATGTTATGGAAGATTAATTAGCATTTGTAAAGTGTGTTGAAAATGAAAAGGACTATTATTATACCTAATTAAATTTCTCTCATCTATTCAGCAACCATTTCATTTGTATTTGTTTCTGTGCCAAGAAAATTGCTGTATAGGTTCATAGCGGCAGTACTATGAAAGCCAAATGAAAGTTTTGTCTTTTGCTTCCTTTTCTAAGTTCCATAATATAATTACGTCTTGTTTCTTTCCCAGGACTGCTCTGCCTGGACACATAATCATGAGTCCCTGCCACATTTTGCAGTGTGATGCTCTATTTTAATGTCAAAACTGCAAGCATTTTCTCCAGCTGAAAAATCCCTACCAAAACAGTTTACTAACAAGGTACATGATTCACAGAGAAACAGCCGCAAAATTACCATTTCTGCTCTATGTGAATTATGGCAAGACTGCCATCAGATGAACACAAACAAGCAGAGACAGCCTTGGGAGAAGCAAAACTTTGGCGGTCTGAATCATTCCCTCGGATCTTCGAGGAGGTATCGTTGGTAGGACCTTGTAAACATCTTTCCCCACTGGTTAGGCTACTGTCTTAACCTGCCGTGATGCATCAGAAATGCAGAATAATTTGGTTGGTCTGGTTTTGCTGCCACATGTAGCTACCCAGCACTCTGCAGGGAGAGGAGTAAAAGGTGTGTGTGTGGAAACTCAATCTGATTTAGAAATCAGCTCTCCTGTAGGTAATGTTGTGTTCTAATAAAGATCTGGAAATACAGACTCAGAGGGTGTAATTAACAGAGTTGGGAAATCAACAAGCCAGAAAGAAAACTGTTGAGAGAGAAGTATTTCTATTGTTCAAAACCTGTTTCTTAGTGCCTAAGAAAAACAAACTCAAATTCCTTCTCTTGGCATCTCACTTAAAAAAAATGCACATCAGCTAATGAAGGGGGCATCAGGGTTGACATCATGGCATAACCTGAAGCCCAAGACCTATACATACATGCTAGAAGATAAACTCTAGTTTACTGCTGATGTCACTAATCAAACTCCCACCCATGATGTGAATTACTAAGAGTTCCTTTTCCTACACTTTTCCTACACTACAGCGCTAGGCGTGCCACAGAAAACCATAAACCTGAGCACATCACACATCCTGAAAATTTGCCTCTTCTGTATATTCTGAATGATTCCCATTGCCAGATCTGTGGGAGCAGAGACAAGCCAAAGCGATGGTACAGGCTCCTCCTGCTTTGCATTCTGTATACAAAGGCAAGTGACCCTCCATCCTGGCTGGAGCACAAATGAATGAAAATGGTTTTACAGCAAACTTACTTAGAAATACTGGCAGCCAGAGCTCCACTTGGTAAACTCAGCAGGAAATAAAGAAAGCCAAGCCCTCATTTAAGGAACACAGTTTCATCTGCATGAATGTGTACATTGTAAAAATCTAATTGTGCATTTGTAATTTCTGGTACACTGCACACATCTACTGTAAAAACCACCGAAGTACACCGCACATCTGCTCTGGCTATTGAAATTCTGGGGCAGAATTCTTCAGATGCATTATTCTAAGAAATCCCATGTAAGTATAAATAACCAAAGTCAGACTTCACATATCTGGCAAAAGTAAATGTCAAAATTGGGTAAATTTATATTTTATTGCTCCTTCTCTTTACTTTGGAGCTATTTCCTTTTTACTTGGCAAGATTCACAAACTCATTTGAGTTTCTAAGACAATCTCTGTGTCAGATATGCTAACAGAAGTAATCTAAGCAAGTATTCCAAAAGCCTGTTCATCTTTATTTACTTGTTTTATTTAAAATGAAAAGAAGCATATGCGCAGGCACATGTGTGTGTGCCTCTATAGGCAGCATCAACACAAATATCAATTCCCTGAATAGTCTCCAGAGGTTTCTCCTGAAGTGCTTTCAAACCAGGGAAATAGTTGATTTAATCACTCCATGTCCAAATGAGGGTGCCCAGGACTGACCCATATGCTCTTCCAGTGGCCCCCTGACAGTGTGTGCTTTTCATTAATGTTGTTCCTTGGTGGAATTACTGACATTTCACTTTAAATACACTTTTCTGTAAGTCAACTAACAAAACTAATTAGGAACTGTGAAAGGCTATATTGATAGAGTAAAAGTATATAAAACAGCTCTGACAATTCTCCTGGAGACTCCATACATCATGGGATTTGGTGCTCAACTTAGGACTCTTTCTTGACTAAAATAAATAAACGAAAGTGAAATCTCAGGTTTTAAAATGACTTTAAAGAACCACACATTTCCTGAAAGAACCATTTTCAAATTACATATAAACATATTTAGTCAGTCTATACCACTCTCAGCCCTGTGTGATTGCTCAGAGACCCAACTCTGTGACCTGGAGACCGGAGGCTTGGCCCCAGCCTTGTCAGCCTAAGGTGACTGCACTATCTCTCCCTCAGAACTGACAATCATTCCACTGTTGTTTTTTTCCATGAATTCTGTTCTTTTCACAGGTGAGTCCCACAAGCGCTAGGTAACACCTAACAAGCTTGAACACAATTGAAATTCAAGCAATGGAAACTATCACCACAAAAGCACTCCAGCCCCTCTAAAGCCTACAGCAGCCTGGCCAAACCAATGGCATGTTGTAATCGGTAGAAACACATCTGAATGGTAGTTTCCACAAGCTACAGGCATGGCAGTTTTCTTCTTTTTTTTTTTTAATTTTTATTATGACCAAAGTACATTTCAGATCTTTCACTGCATCATTTATGTACATAGTGACAATGAATGAGGGGCATTTCCACCATCAGTGCTGTCCTCCCTCCGCCCCTGTTCCCAGTATGCATCACATATCTCCCTCCTCTACCCCCCAGTATGCTAGTGCAACTGGTCTCCACTTTACAGCTTGTTGTAGATTGAGCATCTATTCCACTGTCATTGGAGATAAAAAGGATAAGAAAAAGGGGAGAAAAAAATGTGACAACTACCAAAAAAAGAAAGAAGAGAGAGAGAAAAAAAGAAGAAAAAATGGAAGAAAAAAGAAAAAAATGGACCGGCAAATAAAAATAAAAATAAATCTCTAAATAATAACCACAAGAGTGAAAAAGAATGAGAAAAGTGGAAGAAAAAAGAGAAGGAAAATAAAGTAAAAAACTAACAAATCAAAACAAAACAAGAAAAAGTATGGGTGCTGGAGTGGTAGGGTTTGGCGTTCTCCCCACTTTTTTTTTTTTTTTTTTTTTTTGCATAGGCACAGTAAGCATTGGGGAGAAAGGGAATTCCTGTGGCCTGAGATTCAGGATTTCTCCATCCTTGAAGCATACCATCATGGGATCAACCCCTGGCTCCATATATACTCATTACCCCATCTCAAAGGCTTTTTGTGATGCCAGAAAAGTTTCCTCTTGGTTGTGTGTGAGAAAATCAAGCCACTGTAGCTAGCAATATTGGTATTTGCGCAGGTTATAGGTCAGAGTCTAGGATAGAGTCTCTAGGTTTGGTTCCTAACACTACTCTGGCACCAACTTGTGCCAGTTTTGATATGACAACGAGGAAAGGAAAACTTGACCTAAGACCAGGCTGTCTTATCACATCACCTAACACTAAATGAAAATCAGAACAGATATCATCCTTTGAACTGTGAAAAATAAGAGCACCAACAACAGAAAACTGACTTTGACAACCGTGACTGAACAGAGCCTACCTTGGGACTTATAAGGAAAACCCTACCCTAGGCTGTAGTCCAGGGCACATAAACAACAACAACAACAACAACAACAAGATGTCTTATTGCAGAGGTCCAACTTGGACAACAGAGACTGAGCAGAACCTTTGGATCCATAATATCCTAGGCTTTGGCTTAGGGACTGAACGAAAACAGGGAGCAAGTGTTACAGAAGACTGAACACCACGGCAGTTTTCTTCTTATGTGTCTGCATGAAACATAGCAAAAGATTCATCATATGACCACAAACCTTGCTGTCTTTCACTAGTTACAGAACTTTCTAATCCTCAATAGCCTTGATTCTGAGAGAGAACAAGGATGAGACACAGGATGACTGTTACTACTAACCTATTACTCTTACTACAACACTTACTACAAATTACTAAGAGTAGCTAATAGTATAGCCAACAAGTATCTTGGTTATGCTGTTTCTATTATTACTATTATACAACTATTGTGACTATACTACAATGCTCTTGCTACATAATTATAAAGACCATTCATACAACTACTAACAATATTTATAATATTCATAATACATAATTCATAATATATGAATAACATTATTCATATAACTACTATACCATAACACTCCAATTATACTATACCATTACTACAAAATGGTGGCTATGCAACTTCTACCATAATACTATTACTATACAACTGTTGTCATTATATTATATTACTTTTATAAACATTATACTACTTTTAGTGATATTTTCACTGCCACTATCTCTGCTGCCACTGCTTTTTATAATCTACCACCACTACCAATATTGTTACTGCTGTTGCTATATTACTCTTAAAACACATTATTATTAGAATATTATGATTACCTCCGAGTTCTATCACCACCATTTACCCCATAATTGATGGCATTATACTGTAGATTCCTTTCCTCATAATGCTTTCTATGGTAGCACAGTAGTTAGGTTAAGAATACTAGAGAGGAGATTGTTGGGTTTAAATGTCAGCTCAGCTACTTACTAACTACATAACTTGAGTCTGCTATTCACCTTTCTATACCTTTTTTCATCATTAAACAACAATGATATACTGAAATATCTCATAATGTTCTTATAAAGATTCAATGTGATAATATTCTTAAAGTGTTTAGTGCAGTGCCTAGGTCAGACAAAATGCCATATAAAATGTTAAAAAATTAGCTTCAAAAACTAATGAATGATTACAATGTAATGTGATGGATATTAGCTGTTTAACTTGGTATCTAAAAACAACAAATTGGAGACTGTCAAGATTTACTTACTAAGAGTGGACTATGCAATCTTAGAGAGGTGAGTTTCTGAACCAATTATGCATACAACTATTGAATTATAATCAGCAATTTAAACACCACTCAGGAATAGCTAATTGACGCTCTCTTGTTCTTTGGAAATTGCTGTCAACTCTTAATACATGTCTCTGAACAGACATGGTATGAAATACCTGTGTGTGGCTGTGATTAGTAACCAGTGGTGGCTGAGGAGGCTCACCTTGGTAAATGTTCATTTTAGTTATGTCTCAAGTTTGAGATTCTCAACTTAAATTTCTGGAACCTATTCCTAGATTTGAAATAAAATGGTCTTCATCCCACTGAAATGCCAAGGAGAGAACTGATGCAATTTACTTTTACTATGTGAAAAAGGGAGCTGGCAGGTGATACTCTGCCTTCTTTTGAACTCCTTTCTTATATAGTGGGGGGCACAGATCAATTCTGCAAGGTCAGTATTTATTAACAACAGGAAAATCCCTCAAGTTATGAGGATTTGCATGCAGAAATACTAGATAAGTTGTAAATTCTTAACTTCTTTAGGTCTTACAATGCCGATACTAACAAACAAACCTATGGCAATCAAATGTAGCTTCTTTGAAAATATAGAATATATCTTATTTTGAATACCCCAGGGGCTTTTCATGGTACCCAGCACAGAAAAGTTTTTGAACAATTGTTTTCAAAATAAATGTAATAATTCATAGACTTGATTTGGCAGTACTTCAGAAATACATAAAATCTACCTGAGAAATTACTGAGTCTTTTACTGATATCATTTATTTTATTCTCTTCATAGAGAACAACTGTCAGTATCTGCATTCCATAGCCATAAGCCAAAATAAGCAGATCACTCAATTATTTTTTAATATTACACAACTTGGAACTTGTGATATTTTTAACCAAATGAGGTGTTTTATTTTTGTTATTAATAAATATGCTTTTTTGCACACTATTCCTGGATTCATCTCCCAGACAATCTCTTTTCACAATCCTCAGTGGCTCAGCTTTTCATATTCCCAAATCCTAGCTTGTCATATTCTAAAGCTGGAAGCAAATATCTTGCCAAGTGAACCTACTATTACTGTGACCTGCTGCAGTATCTCAGTTCTTCAACCAGTCTACCACCAATCATCACTTCCTGTTAAACTCATCTTTTTAAGAGTTTGTATGTTGAGCAGCCTGATGAATAAGACAATACCACCTCTCTCTTGAGACTATTTTCCTCCTGTGGAGAAGTCAAAGCTTATTCCTCCTTTAATAAGTTGATTTTTTTTCCTGCTGCCTTTAATAGGTTTTCCCACCAAAGTCACCAACTCTGGAAACCTCATTTCTTCTCTATATTTCTAATGGTATTTTTTATATCATGCATGTGGCACATTGACCATAAACTCTTTAGTTTTATTTAATATTTTGCACTTCTATAGGGTTAAAATTTTTCTCAAAAGGATGAATTGTTGGGGCTAGAGCACTAGCAGAGCTGGTGGGCATTTGCCTTGCACACAGCGACCTAGTTTGGACCCCTGGTATCCTAGAGAGTTCCAGAGCATGCCAGGAGTGATTTATGGATGCAGTGCCTGTAGTAATTCCTCAGTGCCACGAGGTGTGACCCAAAAAAACATAAACAAACAAAAAAAATGAAAAAGGATGGATTGCACAGCCCTTACCACCCCTATAGGGCCTAAACCCACCAAGCAGAAACCTTCATTTATCTCCAGGATTGATTCCTAGGAACTAATCTACATGTCATGGCAAGTGTACCATATCAACACACTTTTACATTTTAGGCTTGGGGTGGGAGGTACTAATTTTTTTGAAATTGGGATTAGGAAAGAATTTAGAAAAGAACATAAGTGGATGTTGTTTGTTTGATACTGAGTGAAAAGTAAAGGATCCCTCACTGTGAAAAGAAGGCAGTTAAATTTTGAAAAATTGTTGAGGGTGGAGAGATGAATATTTTCTTTAAAGTTAACAGAGCTCTAGTGAAGATGGTGTTGGCAAAGGGCTACTTGCCAGTGTAAGTTAGGAAGGGTTGTAGGTTATATGTAAACCAGTGCTCATCTTTACCCAATCTTCTGGCTTAGCTCTGAAGGATCAGCCTGCCACTCCTTGGGAGGCAGGCACATGACCATGTACTCTGTTATGATACCAGAACTCACTTTTGGGTCCTGAGACAGAAGAGTGGAAATGAAGGATAATGTTCTTCACTTTGCATTTCCAACTGAGTTCAGAAGAGTCCTGTGAGGATCAGAAACTAGGTTTTAAGATGGTTCTGGTCACCAGCTACTCCTTCACCTATGGCTTCCTCTAGGAATGCTTGAATGCTTACTGACACACAGGGCATCTCAACCCATAAGCAAGGGGTGCTGCCTGGTACAAACAAACCAAGGCCCTATGGTGTGAGGAGGACAGATTACAGATCTGCGGCTTTAAGAAAGAGCCGGTGCACCCTGTAGCAGAATAGCTGTAGATTCAGCTGTGTTCTTACCTCACTTTCCCTTCTGCAGTGACCTCACCCTACCACAATGGTACTATTCATGCAGATGGAGTGGAACACTGCATACAAAAGTTTCATTTAGTTACATTAACATGAATATTTAGTGAGTTTGATTAAAAATGAAAGTTAAAAGGTTGGCTTTCTGAAATTTGGAGAACTTTAATGTGACACCTTTTAAGGACTAGTTTATTTAAAATCTATCTTTAAAAAGATTAATAGAAAGTTTCCCTCTGCCACACACAAAGAATATTTCCTTGCAGTTATCTTTTTTTTGTGCTTTCTAGAATCACTGTCCTTAGATTCCATACATTTTCTACTTTTACTATTAGAAAATTTATATATTGAATATTTCCATTAAACAATATTCAGTTTTCAAGGGATATGCAATTTATTGCAATTACCAGTGTATATGCTTATGTACACATACATACTTAAAATAATCTCAGAAAGCAACAATTTAATTGTCTTAAAATTTGCAATCCACAAGACATTGAAAATAGAAATTAGAAAGAGCTTTTAAAAAAATCCCATCATCTTAAATGACACCTGTGAGATTAGGGCAAATTTTAATTCCTAAAAACACTTTTGTTTTTTAAACAACGAAGCTTAAAATTTGGAAAAAGCCAAAACTAAGGAAGACAATCACTTTCATGCAAGATTCTAAACATAAAGTAACGTTATGATTATTACTACAAATTGTGTGCATAGGTCTGCGTGACAGTGATGGAACATATATTGTAGATCAGAATTATTCCTATATTTCCCACACAATACATTGTTGTAATCATCTGTTAATTTCCTCATTACAATTTTTAAATATAATTTTAAGCATTGTGCAAAATTCCATTATTTTATTGTTGGACATTTACATTGTTTCACAAATGACTTTCTTAACACTTCAGAACAAACAGCTCTATAGTGAATCTCCTTGAATATAAATATCTGTCTTGTCCTGTAATCATTTTCTCAGGACTGATTATTTTACATAAACTGAAGGATACTGTTGTCTTCAAGGTTAATACCCTCAAAGAACCCATTATATTTGCCAAATTGTTTTTTATTTTAGAGAATAGAATCCTATGTATAACTGATAATATTCTTTTAACCTATCAATTTTGCTTTAGAGTATTAAGGCAACATCTCTGAAAACACCTTCCATCATCCAAACATATTTTCATAATCTCTTGTTTATGATAATCGAAAAAGTACTGCTTTTAGAAAAAACATGGATACAAGATAACCTCTAGCTGCTTCTTTCAGTGATGGCAGGTCTAAAAAATTTCTACTTATCTTTCTAATTATATTGTAGATGAGAGAACTTGCATGCATTATTTGAGAAGACATATGTCATTGTAAAAGAAGACATTGTGAATTGTCGGCATTTACTAGAGCAGCCACAGTTTAAATGTAATAGAATTGAGGTTATTTAAAATGAAATCATAGAAAAATCTTTTAGAACCATATGATTTATTTGGCTAATGCACTGTTTTATGTATTTCACATGGAAATTACTTGACCTATAGAAGGTAACAGAAACAGTAGGGTTCCCAAAAGGTGAATCTAGCTAAAACCCTAAACAAAAGTTTTTGTTCCCCCTACTTCCTCTTCCCAGTAACCTCTTCCTTTGGTAACAGGACCTTCCCCCACCCTGGTAGATTTGGTTCTGGAGAATAAAAAAAGAGCAGTTCTGTCTTTGGGTGGGTACAGAGAAATCACATGGCAGAGAGAGGACATGAAAAAAAAAAAAAAAACAGGCTGACTCCAATAAATATCTTATCTGATTGCTTGGTAGTATTTCTCTGCTGCTACCCTGCTTCATCAGACCCAGCTGCCTAAGGGGTTAGTTAGATGGTATGTAGGGTATCACAACTGGTGGATATTTTTATTTTACAATTTTTCCCAATGTTATCTTACATAATAACTCAAGTACTTTGTTCAAAACCAGGGAATTAACATAGGAACAATGCTATTAACTAATCAAAATATTTTTTTAGATTAGATAAAGTTCATTCTTATTTCCCCCTAAATATAGATTACTATATAAAGAATTATTATAAGCATATTTTAAGCTTCAAAATAATCTCTCAAGATATTAACTACAGAGAGAAACAGTGATTTCTAGTGGAGATACTTGCAAGACTAGACTTTCACTCTGTGACCAAGGTGAATAACAATAGTATCACCAAGAATAAGATTTACTGCTATGTTGCTGCATATGGAAACGGGTACAATATTTCCTCTTGGGTAATGTTGTTAAATATATGCAACCACAAAAGCCATACTTAAACAGCAGACTAACTTAAATCAGGGGAGCATGGGATGAAATATCTGACATTTTAAAAAGTCAAATAATGAAAGGAAAAATTGAGGAACTTCCCCCACTAATGGAAATCAATGAGACAACTCAACACAATGTAAGATTCTGGGTTGGGTGTGGGGGAAATCTAAATATTATTATTTACCTATATGTCTCTACATGATCATAATTTTCTGATTTTGTTCACTAATGTTATTATAAAAGATGGTAACCTAGGTGAAAACTTGGTGAAGCATATAGGGAACACTATTATGTTTGATACTTTTCTGTAAGTCTAAAAATCTTTCACTGAGGGGCCGGAGAGATAGCATGGAGGTAGGACATTTGCCTTGCATGCAGAAGGATTGTGGTTCGAATCCCGGCATCCCATATGGTCTGCCAAGGCTAACCCCCCCAAAAAAAATTACATAGTTATATATAAAGAACCACATTAATAATAAATAAGAAATCTTTTATATATTTTAATATACAGGCATTTCATTTAATGAGAGAAATTCTCTCTGATAGGTACTAGACAGTTTTGAAAACTTGCAAAGCTGTGACAGAGTAGAGAACCAAGAACCACTGTTAGTTCTGAAAACAGCTCATCAAACATGTCTATTGAAATTTGAGAGCATGGTAAAGACAAATTCCTTGGATTATCACATAATATACATGTAAATTTTAAGTAATTTGGCATTTCTTTTGTGGCAAAATGATAATGATGGCACTCTTGGCAGGCTGAGTTGGGGTTTTTATAGAAATCTGAAAAGGTCATCTTAGCAAAGAAAGAATATATATATGCACTGAGAAAAAGGAGTCTCTTTCCTCTCCACTCTCTGTTCAGTACATGATCTGCAATACTACCAAATGCCTTCCAAGCTTGTGGGCAACCAAATTGGCTCCTTTGTTAGCTAATAAGTTTAAAAAAATTGCCTTAATATTTGAGAGAAGCCCATAGGCTCTGAAACAAAACTTTCCTCCTAGGCATATATCACTTAATTCTTAATTAGGTTATCTAATAATCTATTTCTATACTGAAAATATTTCAAAATCTGTATTCAACCAAATTAATAATTAAAAGATTCCCTGAAGATAATTAGGCCTATATTTAGCATAGTCCTGAAAGCTGATAGAAACCTGAAAGAAATTTCACTACCTGACAAATTCATGCCTTAAAAATTAGATTTTAACTATGACACTCCAATTACATATTTAAAATGAGTGTTTAATGTGATAATTATTACATGTTAAATAAGTATACGTGTATCATGCAAAATGCATCTTCTCTAGTTTTAATTACCACTTTGCAGAAGAAGCAAAATAAGACTTAATTGATATGTATTAATCATATTTTACTAATTAAATATTGTAAGAAAACCAAGTATCTTTCATTCTAATAATAGTTACATATTGTAATACTTCTTTATCAGATACTTATAACAGAGTTTAATATGATTAGCACACAGTCATTTTTTTCTTAAATTACAATTCAAGCACTTCCTTTGACAAACTTCTTATGTTGAATTAAAAGAGCAAATCTAGACAACTTCAAATGAGGTACCAATTTATGAAATGCTTAAAATCAAGCAACATAAACAATATGTTGGTAAGAAATTCAGCTACGTATAAAAAGGCTATTTTTAAGTTGCGAGGAATAATGACCAGAAATTTCAGTATAGTGGTACCTCAGAGGTAGGAGGACAGAATATAGAAGATTAATATAAAGAGTTAGGAGTGAAAGGTAAGCTGGTATCCATTTAGTAATTGGTCTGCAGATACTTGTGATGTCATTGTACATTATAGCATATATGTATACTCTATATAGTCTCACTTTATTATATTATATCAAGGAGAAAGAGAAACAATGTATATGTATATTTTCTTTTGAAATGCTACTGCTATTGCAAACAGGAAATAGACTTGATTATTTGCACGGATAATAATTATTGAAAATTTTATTTTATATTATTATACTTGGAAAAGATAATGTGTACTACTTTAGATTGTGCACATTTAAAAATAATTATTTGCCAAGAATTATGTCAAAGTTTAGCTCTTGGCCAATTTCTTGGCCAACTGGATTCTACTTCTAAAACATATGAAAACTATTTATCTTGCAGAGAAATCTGGCAACTACATTAAGCACTTCTATTCATACTGATGTATTAGGTACCCTTAGCAACTTAATAAACAAAATAACCTTAAAGATTGCCTTGAAAAATTAGCTGATTCTATCATTATGGAATAGAATCTATTCCACTATGGACATTACTAAAATGAGACCTGTAAAGTACATATTATATTTTTGATAAACCATAAAACAATAACTTCAAATGTCTTTTATTACTAGCATTCATGGTCTTTTGCATTAATAAAAACAATATCTAATGAGCATACAAAAATAATTAGATTCAGCAGGTGTACAAACTACCTCACAAACTGAAGTATCCATTGATTTCTTCTTTATGGATAATATTCACTAATTATGCTCAATGCACTCCTTTTAACTATCCATTGGAGAAGATAGACCCTGCAACAGTGGGGCAATACCCAAAGGAAGTAGAGGAAATAGTGCCAAAGAAGTATAGGAAACAAGAATGATTCATATCAAAAAAGAGTGCTCTGTCAATCAGTCACAGGTAGAGGGTGGAGTGATAGCACAATGGATAGGGCATTTGCCTTGCACACAGTTGAACCAGGTTTGATCCCTGCCATTCCATATGATCCTCCTGTCTGCCAGAAGTCGTTTCTGAGCATGGAGCCAAGAGTAATCCCTGAGTGCTACTGAGTGTGGCCCAACCCCAAATAAACAAGAAAATGCACAAACACACACACACACACACACACACACACACACACACACACACACCAATTAAAATATCCATAATCAGTCACACATGTATCACCAAGATATCCATCAGGGCACTGTGCCCTTTCTCCATAGTTGTAGTAATAAAACCATGGCCCTGACTTAGAGATAATATATTATTAAAATAAATTGCTGGCCTGAAGATTTTGAGTTTAAATACCAATAAACTCACACAAGTAAATGGGAGAGAATTGCTTGCCTTACCCAGAAAAATGTTTGGAGAAATTGCTGAAATCATCATTCTGGCTAAAGTCTTGGCTTTCACTACTCTTGAAATATTCAAAAATAAGGCACCAGTGAATGTACCCTGTACAATCAGGTTTACATTATATTCTGTCATTCAATTTTCTTCCTTCAGGATGGTTACTACTGGCTTCAGGTAGCTTTGATAGAAGCTTGGCTTTTCAAAAGTTAAATATTCATTGATTTGTATTAAAACAATGACAAAATTTTAAATCATAGTCTTTTTATGTCCTTTGGTTGCTGTCTTTTATTCTCCAGAAAAGTAATTGTGACACTAGAAAAATAATTGCATTGAGATTTTCCACTTTACTTTATTGAGTTCCTCTTCAAGCACAATAATACAGGGACACACAAGCTTGCTGTCTGAATGGCCAAAAATCTAAAAAATTTATCTAAAATTTTTAATCACATGCTGGGACCCAGAAAGGCTTCTTTGCCTCTCCGGTATGCAGAACTGAGTCAAGTCTCTTTGTCAAGTTGAATAAATCAAGAGCTTTCCTTCCTTGCTCAGCAATAAGTTCCAGTGCCAACGTTCTAATATAATTTGTCCCATGTCCCATGGATAATGAAGTCTTCCTTCTCAAGAACAAAGTTGCCTGTACAAAATCTGCCCCGTGCATTTGAAGAATCTTCTTCCCAACTCTTTTTTCTGATTCAACAGCATTGCAACTCATCTTCCTTGATAAGGACACATTCTTTCTAATTTCAAAAGGGTCATGCTAATAATTTCTGTTGCTTCCTCCCACCCTCAACTCAATTTTGAGGGAAGAACATTCTCCCCACTCATACACTGCTTTTTCTCATGACAACTAGAGTTATAACTTGAATTTCAAAGGACTCTTGAAACAGCTAATTGCTTTTCTCATTCACAAAAATCCAAGATGGCCATAGATCTAAGTAACTTACCACTGGAATTGGCATATATGCATATGGCCTGGCCTGCAGGAAAACAAAACTATACTTTGAATCTTCACTGCCCCAATTCAAAATGACCTACAGACATATTATTAAAACTCATAGCCTATAAAGTCAATATTCTCAATCTGTTTATCCCAAACCATGAGGTAACAAACCATGAACCAAAACCATTCATAGCCTCATACTTGCAGACTCTGTCTATTATTCTGGCTTATCTTTTCTGAAAACGGACACCGGAATTGATATTCTAAAAGGACTGTCCTCACACCTTTCAGGATAGACTTCATCTCTCCTACCCAGCTGAAAAAGCTGGTTTCTTCAGGGGCACATTGCTGCTATTAATAAGTCCAAAGGGAAAATTGGTCAACAAAGGCTATTTTTCCATCATCCATTACAGACTGTGAGGCTTTGATCTCTGTATCATGCAAAGTAGGGTCAGAGATTGCCTTTTCATCATTTATAGGACAGTCCATAGGCTTTCTGCCAGCCTGGGGCCAGTTTCTAAACCTTCATCCGAGAAAGAAATTGAACAACAAAACAAGCCAGGACTGGCCCTCTGAGCCTGGATGTCTGGCTTCCAGTTAGAGCTAAAGAGTGTATCATTTCTCTCTCCAGCCAGTTTGAGAAGCAGAAAAGTGAGTCCCATTCACAGTTATGGGTTCCAGACATCTGCCAGTAAACCTGTATGACATAGCTTCCTTTCTCACTTAAAGGGAATTGGCTATAATTCCCTTTGGGCATAATTCTACCACACTGTAGATAACTGTCTTGATGCTTAGCCACTTTGCAGTTCTAAATGCTTTTTGCTCATTTCAGGATTCATTTTGGCTTTAGCCTTAATGAGGAGTGATTGATGCATTCATCATCTATTACAGAAGTGATGCTACTGAGAATATTTCAAATAGAGATGAAGAAAAGAGCCTCCAGGTATTGGCCAGGTACTGTGTGTACACTTAGTGCATGCACATGTGTATATCTTTATCTCTTTCTATAGATCTCTTTAATTTGTAAAAAAAAAATTATGCACCTTGGCAGCTTTTAAAGTATAAATAAGGAATCCCAAAACTGCCACAGAAAAAGAAGTCTTATTTATAACCCTCGCAAAATTTATAAGATGAGGGTTAGTGAAAAAATAAAAGATACTAAAATAATTGTATTTGGAATTCTTTGAGGAAAAAATCAGACTTGTTTTGGACTAAAACTACTTTCTATACTAGAGTCTAAAGCTTCCAACTCTACAAGCTTCTGTCTGGTGTCCTAAGAAATGTCTGTGAACCGATAATTTTTTCCCAGGAGATTTCATTACTGAAAGGGCTCATTAAGAAAGACATTAAAATACGAATTACCTCATAAACTATTTAGTTGTGTACCCAGTGGGGGTGTATATACTATGGCCTGAGGTTTTCACAAATAGAGCTAATCAATTAGCTTCATTAGAAATCTGAAGGGGGTCTTAAAAAGATTGAGACACCTAAGACCCACTGAAAAGGATCCACTGATGAGAAAAGTAATTTTCTGACATTCAACTACTGAAGTTAACTAGCAGTTTGGGGTATTGGATAATCTAAAGACTCCTATCTTGGTCCAGAATCTTCTCAGGATCAAAGGCTCCTATCAGCATGCAATTCCTAGGTTATGTACCAATAAATCACTAAAGAAATTTATAAATTTAGTTAATCTGAAGGAAAGACATTATTATGGTGCTCCAGAAACCAATGATAGGTGCCAATGATACTCTGAATTTAGGGAACCCATTTTGGGCAAAAAGTTCTCAGACTCATAATTCTGTCAGCCTTTTATAAAATATATGGTCACATACTGATGACACACTATATTTCTTCATTTTTATCTGGTGTGCTAGAGTGAACAAATTCTAGGTTTTCATTATAAAAAGTTCTTTCCCCTCAAGTCACTAGCAGACTTGTTTTTTATTAATGTTACTGGTGGAATTTTACACACACACAGAGTCCATTGTCAAAATGGCTTTGTCTGACCTTAGAGACCAACTTCTAAAGAAAATCTTACAATACAATTTAACTAGTCAGATGACAGGGTAGAGCCAACTTTCATTTTTCCCTGACAGGCAGGAAGTATCCAGTCAAACTCTCTGGATTCCCATGGGGGCAGCATGGAGCTGGACTTCTACCTGAGGACCTCATGCAGGCTCTTAAGAAGCACATTTTCTTAAGCCAAAATGGGAGATACAAGGGTTTCTGAGAGGCATGAAGATGCTAATCCTCAAGTCTAGGGAATGGACTGGATCATTCTACTCTCTTACAAAAGAGTTGTCCTCGGGCCTCTTAGTTCTTCTTTTCTGAGGAACATAGCATGCTGGATCTTTGGCTCAAATTGTTATAGGGCTTACTAAGTAAGCATCACTTTTTTCTCGACAGCCCTAAATCTATTTCTAAAGCATCAGCTTGCTCTAGAAATGAAGGCACATCTGCTCTTGGCTGTGGAGCTCTGCTCTATCACAGCAGAGATTGTTTCTCAAGTTCTGCCCACAGCTAGGAGCCTCAGTCAGAGAGGAGGACATACCTACTTTTCAGTTTTCATAATATAGATTGGAGCTTTAGAGAGGGTTGTGTTGATATACCAAAGACCTCAATATATTCACCAGGGCATCAGCTCCCACAGAAGTAAATAGATTCTCTTCCTCAGAATTTCTTGTTATTCTCTAATCTCCTAGTCAATCGTTTCCTACCAGTAGAAGATTGCAGGTTGACAGATGTAAAAGTGTTGAAAATACCTGTTCTAAGTTGTGATGTACATGGTTGAGGTGTGAACCAAGAAGATCACAATAGATTTATGGTCTGCACCTGACATGAAATAAGAGATAAGAACTCAATGCCTATATTCAATTTCCTCCCCTTCTTAAAAATCACACTGTTCATCCATCAACTTTTAAAAATCAGAAACTAAGCTGTTCACCAAAGCTTATGTAAAAATAAAACACAGGTGAGTAATGCACATGTACATCTTGTGTTGTCTCTGAATATGAGTTGATTCTAGAATGAGGTAAAACCCAGAGCACAAAATTTAAGGAAACAATCACTCTCATAGTCATGCAAATGCATCAAATGAAAATCATCACTCTCACAACTGTGTGTGTGTGGGGGAAGTTCTCCTCCAAGGCTCCTCCAAGGCCTCCCACTCCACCTAGTCCTGATTTCAAGCTCTAGCAAAAAACCAAACTGCAAGTTATCATCCCTCAGGAAGAGCTTCTCCTTAGAGATGTCAACCTGACACTGTCAGATTGACAGAGACCTCACTGAAACTAGATATCTGCTTTAAAATGGCAAATCCTGCGTATCCTGGTAAGGGTTTTTTTCAGTAATTGAAAATTTAAGTATAGTTGACCTTTATATAATATGAATTTAAATAACAGAGGTCCACTTGTTATGTATTAAAATAAAATAATTAGTTGAGTCTACCTTTCTTCAGATTTCACATTCACAGATTCAACTGGTTGACTTTGCAAGTGAAACCTACAGAGACAGAGGACTAGGTATCATCATCATCCTTAGATTTTTATTTATGTAGTGAACAGGCAGTAGCCCTAAAACTAATACCCTAGGACACCAAGGGACAACTGCTTTTTCAATTTCGAGGGAAGTCAAACTATCTTTGCATATTTGTGAGTGCTGGGAATGGAGTAGTTACACTTGCATTGGATCAAAGTCAAAAGTAATCTTCAGATCACTCTTGAAAACTATTGGACAACTGGGATGAATAGTATTTACATCCTCTTTCATATACAAAAATTCTAACTACAACTGCTAAAAGTACTGGGATAGAGAAGATATTTAAGAGATAAAATGAATTCATGTTCATGGACTATGATCCAAAATATCTGGGGTCCTTAATAAGAAGCAGATCTCTCTGTCTCTGTCTTATGTCTCTATCTCTGACTCTGTCTCTCTATCTCTGTCTCTGTCTCTGTCTCTCTCTTTCTCTCTCTCTCTCTCTCTCTCTCTCTCTCACACACACACACACACACACACACACACACACACAGACATGAAGGTGAACAAATGTAGGCCAAGGAGAGAGGCTCAGCTCAGAGTCAACTCTTATAGTTTCTCAAATAGACCAACCCTGATAGCACTAAATTTGTCAGACAACAAATTTCTATTGTTTAAAATGGTATCACTAATAAATAAATCCAGAAATAGCTTTCAAAGTCTTTTTAGCATTTTCCAATTGTTTTTACTTTTTCCTGTAAAAACTTGCTATGATGACTATCAGACATAAGCTGTAGTTTCTTAGATTCTGCACTGCCACGCAAGTCAGCAATATGCATAGAATGAAAGAAAAACAAGAATTAGCCCTAGTCTGTAATCATGGCTAAAGATTTACCAACTGTATTACAATGAGGAATGCAACTTGGAGAGACAGTGGCTTAATTTGATAGAGTCATAGGTGTAGTTTTTGAGTGGACAAAAATGTTTAGAAATGCTGTTGTTATTGCTGGTGAGGAGAAGATGAAGGATTTGCTGACTAAGATAAAGGAAGCATATAGAATTGCTTCAATTATTTCAGCTCTGGTGGCGGTGGGGGGATTCAATCTTGTGTTGGGTTATCTTCATCACTCTGTCTCTGGTTTCAATGCTAAAAAGAATCAATCAATTGCTCTGACATCAAAAAGTCACACTCTATCAACTGGATGTGAGAACGGCACACTTTGACTCTTTTAAGAGCTAGGAAAATGTCAATATTTTAAGCAGTAGATGCATGCCTCTACTGATTTCTATGGTCATATCATTATTCCTCAAGTTTCTAAATTCAGTAATGGTGCAAGATAACTATAACATAACCCATCAGTGGAAGGAAAAAAGAGGAAGAATCTAGAGGTATTGCATTGAGTTTTATAAAAGAAATACAATTATTTTTGCAATACCAGGGATCAAACTTAAGGTCTCAAGGATGCAAGATAAGTATTCTACTGTTAAACTACATCTCTTGCTCTAAAAGAAATACTGCAAGGGGTCAGAGAATTAATTCAATAGGCAAGGTTCAGGCTTTGTATACAGGAGATACGGATTCAATCCCCAGCACCATATAATGCCCCAAGTGACTTCAAGTGGGCCAGAAGTTGCCTCTCAGTATCACAGATTATGGCCTGCCTGCCTCCCCCCAAATCATTAAAAGAAAATAAATTTAAAGAGTACATCTTGATGGACAACAGTTCGCTCAGCCCGGGATTGTGCCAGGAACACTTCTGGGAGAGAGTCCCTTCAGAGAAAAATGTCATTTCTTCTTGCTGAATCCAGGTGACTGGCTCCACAGCAAATCCCAACGACTGTCTTCAAGGACGTGGGTGGGAAGCCTGACCCATACTTCCCTCAACACATGTCAAAGTTCGCTTTCAGAGACATTATGAAATAAAAGGCTTTTGTGGGCAGCCCTGGGAAAGTAACCATCTTCGGCATCTCCTGTGTGGAAAACTGTTTTGAGTTCTGAATGACTGACTTTTAAACACTCTTGGGGAGCAGCGTTCCTTGTGGAATCTCGGGCCTGCCTTCAATTGAAAATTGTTTGTAGGAGATCCACCTTGGCACTACAAAGGCATCATGAAGATTTTTAAAATGTGCTTAGCTCCACAGCAATTTTGGTGGGGGTGGGAGATAATTCCACAATCAAGAAGTGATTAATTGAAACAAGTACAGAAAATTGGTTCTGAGACCTAGGATTATGTCCACAATATGTTCTTGGCCTTGAGAAGCTCAATACCAAAAATATCCATACAAGACATAGTCTTTAGGAGTTTCTTTTGTTTGCATAAATGCCAGACATTTTTAACAAAATGTTAAGAATACCTGCCAAGTATGTCAAGTGAAGATGGCAAAAATAATAATAATAATAATAATAATAATAATAATAATAAGAAGAAGAAGAAGAAGAAGAAGAAGAAGAAGAAGAATTCTCCTATTTTTTCTCTATGCCCCATGGTGTCTTTTTAATTGCAAATTAGAAAAATAATATATAGTGCTCGCTTCGGCAGCACATATACTAAAATTGGAACGATACAGAGAAGATTAGCATGGCCCCTGCACAAGGATGACACGCAAATTCGTGAAGCATTCCATATTTAAAAAAAAAAAGAAAAATAATATATAATAAATTATATAATAAATAATACATCTATATCCTCTTTGGAAACTTATATTACATATAAGAGTTTAAATTGCAAACTCTAGTTAGCCCAATTTAAAGGAATTTAAAAAAGATTTATGCTTTAATTTTTTTGGGGGGGGCAAAAAACTATGCTCAAAAGTTATTTGTGGCTCTGCACAGAGTAATCATTCCTGGAGGTGCTCAGAAGACCATACTGGTGTTAGGCACTTATATCAGCCACAGACGAGGAAAATTTCTTATCCACAGTACTATCCTGGTAGCCCTTTAAATAAAGTAGATTTTATGTAAAAACTGAAAAACAATCTTTTTCTCTTTTGTTCTCTATTTATAAAATTTTTAAATTAATTTTAATTGATTTTTACCCAAATACATGTTTTCAAATGATCTTTTTAGAAAGAGAATTTTCTGTTATTCCCTTAAATTTTTCTTTTCTAGGCGGATGACTTGGAGATCTTCCAACAGGTTTCTGTGACTTCTGTTCCCCAAACAAGGCATATCATAATCATAATCTAAACAAGCCAGTGGCTTTGTAATGAGAGACCACAGTTGCTCCACAGACTATGGAAGTGGACACTATCAATAACACTAAGACAAGGCCAGGAATCAGTTCAATGAGATCTCATTGTAGAGGTTTTATATATATATATATGTGTGTGTGTGTGTATGTATATATACACATATATATACATATATATATGTGTATATATATGTGTGTGTATATGTATATATACACATATATATACATATATATATATAAAATCTGATGTTTTCATTGGATCTAAATTATCTACCCAACTTGATCTACTATCAACACTTTAAGACACTTCAAACTGCTTTCCTCACACCTACTGGCATAGAAAAGTTGCTTTTTACACAAATTTCTATTTTTCAGCCTACTGTCACGCTGTGATTTGCATAATCCTTAATAACTCCCCATTCACTCCCCATTTCTTTCTTCAACCACCTAATGCAAACAAGATCTGGCCCAAGTTTCCCTAAACTAATCCATGCTAACACCATTTAGAAGGGAGGCTATTCCATGTAAGTTGGCACAGCCGAATAAGCTTGCCATTGTGTAAATGGCAGTCTCAGTCGAAAGACATTCATGAATATGCCAGTGGGAGAGACCTGTGCTTCTCAGAGGCTTACTGGGCCCAAACACTGGAAGAACTCTTTAAAACTTGAATGATTTTGAACCAAGATAAAAAATTTAATTCCACCTCCCTGTCTGAGTCCTAATAACACTTCAAGACCCAGATCAAGAGCATCAGCTTCAGGGAAATCGAAAAGTAAACTAAGTAAAAATCCAGGCAGAAAATACATGTTTATTTGAGGAAAGTATAATTTTGTATGATACTTCCCTTGTGCATCTATATGAAAGTAATTTTCATGATGACACTGTTTTAGCAACCTTGTAAAATCCACAGCTGTAGCATAAATAATACGTCTTGCATAAATGCACACCTCCATATAGACATTGCAAAATATATTTCAGATGTCAGTGAGATAGTTTAGTGAGATAGTGCATGGTCCTCTGAGCACTGTTAAAACCAACACCCAAGGACAAAACTGGGAATAACTTCTGAGCATTGACAGGTCTGGCTCACAAGCCATAACACTATCTATTCAATATATCTTATAGCTCATTGTATTGCAATGAATATGGAAGCATACTATATCTATGCTTGATTCACTATCTTTTCTTCCTTGAACTCTAGGACTCCAAGGACCCCTCTGATCTGCTTAGAAGAATGCTGTTACTTAGAAATTTCTAGGATACTGGAAATGTTCCTTATCTGTTCTATCCAATATATAGTCAAAGGTTATATGTGAATATTGAGCAATGTAATTTTTATTTTTTATTATTATTTTGCTTTTTTGGGGGGAAATCATACCCATCTGTTTTCAGGGTTTGCTTTTGAACCTAGGCTACTGTGTGTGAGGCAAGTGCCCTGCTGACTCTGACCCCCTATCTTATTTAATAAACTTAAACCTTATATAGCTATATGTAACCTGTAACAAACAAATTGACATGCACCAGAGCTTAAATACTCTGTGAGGTCTCTCTCCCTGGACAGCCTCTGGTCTCAGCCCAGAAGGAGATTAGGCACTTCAACTCTGTACTAAAGTGTTTATCATCACATTAATCATCACAACTTAGTTGTTTATTTCCATACTTGACTTGTCCATTGGACTGTCAGCTTTTAATATCTGATTTATAGCCATTCACATATTGATTCACCCAATTAAATATCTATTGTCATTTTTGGGGCTTTAATAGCTTTTTAAAAAAAAAAAGAATAAGTAAATATATTGCTCCATGGACTGTCAGAGACATTTCATAAAACAGATCACTTAGAATCAAGTAATAATAAACAACTAAGAGATTAACGGTGGTAATGTGATGACATATCTTGGTCTAAGGTGTACACAGCTCTTTTGGCTTATCTTTCCTTATAAATGCAGATCCTGTCTTCGGCATCACTGGAACTTAGGAACAACTTGCTGCATACCCCCTAGTTATCAACTTATATCTCTGTCCATAAGTAGCCTCTAAGTAAATTTCCAGGATATAAAGTTCACTTCAAAAATGGAGTATGATAAGCACACTTTTTCTGGAATCCATGTTCACATAGACCCAATACAGCTGGACTCATTTATCAGATTTTAAAATAACCAGGATTTCAGTCTGTTGTCATTGGTCCAGTGGTTCCACAGACTATGTTGGCAGAGGGCCTGATTACCCACAGTCCAGATTCATCCATCTATCCAAGATACTGGAGAGCTCTAGCTCCTTCACAGCATTTCTTCCAAATCCATGTGTAAACTTTCAGGATAATTCTCATTCAAGCCAACAATAACCCTTGGCATATTTTATAAAGAAAAATATGACAAAAGTTGACATGACATGATCATTGCATTTTAGGATACATAGTTGAGTCTTATGGCTAGACATATTCTAAATATTTGTATAAATTAAAGCAACTTGTAAGACATAGTAAAAGTCTATTCTAGGTAATGGAATTATATACACACATATATGTATATATAACTTTGCAAACCCTTGGTCGTCTATGTTACTTTGGCTTTAATATTTTAACATTAAACTAATGTTCCAAAATATTTTAATATTCACTTGTTATGGGCTAATAAACCATAAAATAATGCCATGTGTTTGAAATTTGAAAGTATGCAACACTAGACTCTTGTTTTCTAAAATAAGTTTCTATTTTAAAAAGTTTTTAAAGAGTCATCTTTATGTTTACATTTTTC
The DNA here is from genome assembly GCF_024139225.1 of Suncus etruscus. NCBI lineage: Eukaryota > Metazoa > Chordata > Mammalia > Eulipotyphla > Soricidae > Suncus > Suncus etruscus. Next base: position 102,070,261 of record NC_064857.1, on the reverse strand, counting down.
AATTAATTGATAAATTTAAAGCAACAGTTGAATAATCCCCATGGGTTTCTATACCCAAGTATCTATATAAAACTTAGTGCATTAATCAAAAATAAGAACAGAATTATAAACCTGAGTTTACCACTTTATTGAAAGGTTAAAGATAAATTACTAAATCTCTTTTAATCATAGTTTTTCTTCTATGAGACTATGAACTTTATACAAGTATGTCTTTAAACATTATAAATTAAACAATAAAAGACAACTTTTCTTTGGAGCATAAAAATTAAAGGAAATCAAACACACATATATATGCTCAAATATACATATGTACTTATACACATATGTATAGATACAGATATATATAGAGAGAGACAGAGAGAGAAAGAGAGAGGTGAATATAAAGAAGAGAAGAGGAGAGAAAGGGAGACTCAGGTACTGAGAGAGAACACCAATACCAATCCAGTGTCAAAAGATTTCCCTATATTACCTCATTTTATCCTCAGTGTAACTCTGTAAGAGAAGGACTAACTTCACCCACATTTTACAGATGGGAAAATGAGCAACTGGGGACTTAAGCAACTAGGTCACATGGCTAGAATAAAAACCAGGCAGGTAGGTCTAGAGTCTTTGTTCTCAACTAATGCTACTTCTTGCTTCCTAAAGAGAAAACAAAACTAAATCAAAGAAATAAACGCATAAATAAAACCATCTTTTATTTCCAGTTGAGAATTGTGGTCCTCAGAGGAAGCTACTCTCATAGTCTAAGTACAATATAAGCGATGTTCTGTATTTCTTAAACTAAGAGCAGGTGGTAAGTTTGAACACTATTATTAAAGTCCCAAAACTTGCTGCTTTCCAATTTAATATTCAAGGTGTCAAATGCTAAATGTTCATCTTTACATTCCATGAACTAAAGTGGTTTGCACTTATGCTAAGGCACAAATTTGAACTGTATTTCAAACTGGACTTCATAAAGGTGTGTGGCAATTATTATGGCCCTCTTCATTTAGGGTCAAGATTGTAATTTGTTCTTTGTTTCCCTGCTGAATAAAAATGGTGTGATGCATGCATTCCTTCAGGAATTCATGACAATGCTAAGCAAAACCATTAGGAATGTTGGGGGCATACCTTAAATAAAAGGCTAAGTGCAACATTATATTGATAATAAATATCTGAAAACTGATTGTCCTAACTGCTTTTATTCTTCCACTTGTACTAGAATCTAATTCTATACTAGTTTTAGGTCACAGAACCCAGATTCAGCATTAGTTGGTCAGAATCAAGTGGGATTCAAATTCTCATTTGCTTGTTGAACCATCTTAACATTGTTGCTAGTATATCATATATGATTGTTCCCCCCAGGAGTAATTATGAGGATTCAACAAAACAACACATGTAAAAGTTTAATCTAGTGCTTGATGTGTTATACTTTGCTAAATTGTCACTGTATGGAAAATACATATATGTGTGATCAACACTCCATAAAAATGAATTATACTTATTATCTGACATCAACTATTTGTGCTAGATACATATCTGTATTCAGATCCCTCCCCCTGAGAATAAAGATCCCTGAAAAAAGGTTATAATCTAGTTAAAAAGAGGATTTACTCAGCCTTACAATACAATGTATATACAATGCATTGTATCATCCCATGGCCCATGGGACTTCAACTGTTTACATTTTTTAACTTTCTTGCTTAAGAATGAACTTAGTAAAATTTAGCCATGCAGTAGTGATGACAAAGTATAATTAATATAAACTCATATACTTAGTATACTAATATACATAGTTACTGGTGAAATAAAAATGGTCAGGGATTTCAAGTAAGTAGAATGTGAGAAGCATTCCCTAAACGTACCTCAACTAATTGCAAAAAAGTTTCAAATATCTTTTATTTATTTAAAATATGTTTAAGTTTCATTAATAAAAGTCTTGGTCAAATAAACCAGAAATCAAAGATCCACATTTATGCTAAGTAGAAATTCAAAAATTTTGCTATTGCAAAAATCAGCTGAATATATATAAAAAACCAGAAATCCTCTCATTTCTTTAACAATGTAAGGATATCATGCTTCCAAGCAAGAGTAACATAAACAAGACAAATATCACAGAAATTACTAAATGGACTGGAGAGATGCTATAATGTTAAGCATTTGCCTTGCACACAGCTGACCTAGAGTTGGTCCCCTACACCACACTTACCATTCCCAAGTCTGTCAAGAGTGATGCCTAAGCAAAGAGCCAGGAATAAGCCCTGGGCCCAACAAGAAGTGCCCATCTCTAAACAAAAACAAAACTCTACTATAAGTATTTAATGGTATGTAATTAACCTTAGGGAAAAACATTAGAATCTATAAAATGAGGCGGTAAAGTTAGATAATTGAAACGATAACCAGAGAGATAAAACAGGAACTAAGGGTCTTACATGTAGCTGATCCCAATTCAATCTGCAATACTGCTCAAGGTACCCTGAGCACCACCAGCAGTGATCTCTCAGCATAGAGCCAAGAGTAAGCTCTGAACACTGCCTGGTTTGGCTCCTCAAAATAAAAAAAATAGTAGGAAAAATGAAAAAAAAAATTAGCACAATTTGTTAAAAAGTGGTAATGTTTAGAGGCAAGAATTTGGCTCAGTGGTAAAATACATGCCTCACATGTGAGTCCTAGGTTCATTCCCCCAAAACTAAAGCTCAATACTTTAAGAATATTATATAAGACAATAGTATCATGGGGCTGGAACAATAGCACAGCAGGTAGAGTGTTTGCCTGGCATCCCATATGGTCCCTTATGCCTGTTAGGAGCGATTTCTGAGCACAGAGCCAGTAGTTTTCCTGTTAAATGGTTTTCATAATCAAAATTAATTTTAATAGAATGAATCAAAATAATTGGGAGTAGAAAAAGAGCAATAACTTCTATGGTACTATAGGATAAATTATACAATTTTAACATAATTTCCAGAGATGTTTAATGATTTAAGAACATACTCATAATATTTGTGAGGTTAAATAAAAATGATATAGACTTGTATTATCTAAATTTAATTTTGAAATTACATAAATGGAGAACAAGAACAAAGAATTCTTCATTTTAGCATATTTTTCCAACTTTTACCACCATATGTTTATTAGATTTAAAGAATTTATACTTTTAACAAAAGTAACAAAGTTTGGGGTCTTCACTAAGAATTTCTATTCTGAAATGCCAAAGCACCAGAATAAAGTTTAGCTTGCCTTTGGTTTGAGTTTATAAATCTCATTTAGGGTTTCTCTGTAGAACTGTGCTTGGTTATGGCTGGAGAATATCCTTGGAATGTGAGAAACTGGAAACATTTCTCGCATGCTCAAATGTCTCTCTTCTATTCACTTGTGACGTGTCCTGTAAATGTGATTATGCACAAATCTATCAAATGAGTTAAATTCTACCTTATCTCTGGAGTTTAAAACAAACTAAAACCCAATAGAGCAGAGTAACATTCAGCCACAAGAATATCTTGTAGCATTCTTTCCTTCCTTCACTTCTTTTTATTACGATTTACCCAAACTGAAATGTTAAGAGCAGATACCAACCTGGGCACTTGCCTGGAACTCAACTTGGCCTCTGTTCTCAGGGCGTTCAGAGGCTGTTGGTGCAAAGAGTTCACAGACAATGGCAAGTAATAAAGCTCTACAAGGAAAAAATAAACAAGGTATAAAAGGAACCCATGCTATCAGAAAGACTGCTAGCATTGAGGCCACAGCGATAGCGCTATGTGTGGTAGGGTGTTTGCCTTGCATGCGGCTGACCCACGACGGACCTCGGTGCCATCCACGTTGTCCCAAATGGTCCCCAAGCCAGGAGCAATTTCTGAGCTCATAGCCAGGAGTAACCCCTAAGAGTTACCACGTGTGGCCCCAAAAACAAGAAACAAAAACAAACAAATAAAAACAAAAGTCTGCTAGATAAACAAAACAAAAACAAACAAATAAATAAACAAAAGTCTGCTACATAAATTGAGAAGACTCTATAGGAAAGTCGGCTCCATGTAGCTGATTCTTAGGGGAAAAGGATGGTATTTGCAGGGGCAAAGGAAATATAATCAGAGGGGCAAAGTTACCAAGGGAAGCAAGATCTATCAGAAAATAACAGTAGGAGATTTCTGCGAGTAACCATAGTGTGCAGTCGTAAATGGAAGAGAACGGGTGTGGAAGTATCACAGAATGAGATACAAGTCCTGAGGTCCACAGAAACAAATGGACACCATCTGTGGTAACTGTGCCAAAAGGAAGGCATTCCAGGAAAGATGCAGGAGAAACCCATGCTCTGATACCCTTCCCAAGTGTTCTCTGCCACTTTGAGAGAGCGAGATCTCTGATTCTGTGAATTCAGAATCCAAGTTTAGTTTGACAAACATCTTGTCTCTCTGGTTGCACTTTTAATCACTAGACCCCAAGGGCGTGGTTGGATGAAAATTTTATCCCATTTAAATACATCTATTCTGGTTACTGCAAAGACAGTTTGGAAATAAAAATACTTGCTTTTAATGATTTGGAACTTGATTTTGAGAACCTAAGAATTTTACCTTATTTAGACTAAAGGAAATACGATTATCAATGTTATCCAGATAAGTTTTCAGCTAAAAGGGAAATAAAGAGGGCAATTTTAAGATACCAAGAGAGATAAATATATTTTATTATTTTGAACTTGAATATATATTATATACATATATTTGGCTTTCTATATATCTGCACATATGTATATTTGAATAATAATTGAATATATATTTAAATATATATATATATATTTGAATTTGGGAGCCACCCCTAGGGATGCTCAGAGGTTATTCTTGACTCTGCACTCAGAAGTCACTCCTGGCAGCGCTCAATAGCTCAATAGTGCTCAATATGGATGCTGGGGACTGAACCCAGGTTAGCTTCATGTAAGCAAATGATCTTTCTGCTATATTATCACTTAGCCCCCTGTGGTTTTGGTGTTTTTGTTTTTTGTGTTTTGGTCCACACCCAGTGATGCTCAGGGGCTACTCCTGGCTATACGCTCAGAAATCGCTCCTGGCTTGGAGGACCATATGTGTGTTCCCATTCTTTGACTAATTTTTCCATTGTCTGCTCATTTGCTTTAAGTTTTTTGTCCAATCTCTCCTGCTGTATGGAATTGTTATGTATCTCATCTTCCACAGCACCAAGTCTATTCTCAGCTTCTGATACCCTGTCCCAGAGCTTATCCATTTTGTCATTCACTTCGTTTACTGACTTTTTCAGTCCTGTTAGTTGACATGTTATTTCAGTTTGGAGTTTTGTCATTTCTGCCTTCATATTTTCTTGGTTCTTATTAGTGTTCTGTTCAACTCGATCCATGGTTTCTTGGAGTCTGTTGAGCACCTTCCATATTGCTAGTCTAAAGTCCTTATCTGAGAGGTTGATTAGTTGTTCAGTCATTATCTGGTCCTCAGAATTGTCATCTTCATTCTCTATGTCTGATGCTGGCCTGCGTTGTTTCCCCATTGTCACACTTGTATTGTGGGTTTTTCTACGTGTTGTGGTGGTATTCATTGTCTATATGATGTAGGCAGCACACTCCTCTGGCTCCTCCCTTTCTGGATGGGCTGACTTGCCTCTAAGGGAGGGGAGTCCTCCGTGGATGAAGCCTCACACTGGGTCAAATCTTAGGCCCGAGCATGCAACAGAGAAGACAGTCCAGAGAGAAATGTTTGCTTCTGTGATATAGCGCCGTTCTTAGTGTGATTTTTCCTTCTTGTTGCAATGGAGTTCTTTCCTTAGAAAGAGTGCACGGCCGCGTAGCGAAGCGGAGCGGCCGTGCTCCTCTGAGCCTCTTTTTGCCCCACTCGCAAGAGTTTCACGCAAGAGGACAGTAGACAGACATAGACAGGTCACACTCACAGTCTTTCACAGCTGAGCCCCACTGGGCCGGTGTACTTTCGCGGATTTTCCCCGCCTGGTGTCACACACAGGGAGCCAGCTTTTGCAAAGGATAGCCGGTTTTTATGCTCTGAAGTCCCTCCCTGAAAATGGCGTCTGGGCGAGCGAGGTTTCTGGAGGCTCTTTTTGCCCCACTCGCAAGAGTTTCACGCAAGAGGACAGTAGACAGACATAGACAGGTCACACTCACAGTCTTTCACAGCTGAGCCCCACTGGGCCGGTGTACTTTCGCGGATTTTCCCCGCCTGGTGTCACACACAGGGAGCCGGCTTTTGCCCAGATAGCATTGTTATCTCTTCCCGAATGTAGTTTCTTTGGAGTTAGCTTCCCAGGGCTCTGAGGAGAGCTTCCAGAGTTCAGGAAAGACAGAGAAGGGTAGGACAGGGCTCCCTTCCGGTGCTCAGTTCCTCAGAAGAAGCACAGCCCGGTGGAGATTCTGCAGGTAGAGCAGTCAGCACTCTGCCTGGAAACCCCCCCCTGCAGCCATTTCTCACTCACTCACTGGCTCGCTGGGTAGCTCCCGAATGTAGTTTCTTTGGGGTTCGCTTCCCAGGGCTCTGAGGAGAGCTTCCAGAGTTCAGGAAAGACAGAGAAGGGTAGGACAGGGCTCCCTTCCGGTGCTCAGTTCCTCAGAAGAAGCACAGCCCGGTGGAGATTCTGCAGGTAGAGCAGTCAGCACTCTGCCTGGAAACCCCCACCTGCAGCCATTTCTCACTCACTCACTGGCTCGCTGGGTAGCTTCTGAATGTAGTTTGGAGGACCATATGTGATGACAGGGCGGGATTGAACTTCGGTTCATCCTATGTCAGCTGCATGCAAGGCAAATGTCTTACCGCTGAGCCACCTCTCCAGCCCCTGCCCCCTGTGTATTTTTAATAACAAATGTATCCCAAAAGTACAGGAAATACTTGCCTCCTCTGTCTACCCAGATGTTCTGCCTTCTATTCCCCACCCTACCCCCAGAAGGCATGAATTTTATAACCGATCTTCTAGACTTCCCACATGAAAAAGCATACCAGGGCAAGTGCCAGCATCCCAAAGTGCAAAGTAAACTTTAGTTATTAGTTGTGCTGGCACAAATCTTGGAATGTGTAAGCAATATAAATTCTTAGGGAAAAAATAAACGATATGCAGCTCTGCAAAGCAGAACTTCCCTATAAGATTTTAAAATGCACTTTCCATATCTACCCCCACTCCCATCCAGCTATTTCTTCAACACAAGTTGAACTTATCTACATTTTGTTCCAAAGTAGACAGGGACACAGGCACACTTACACCAATACACAAAGAAGACATGCCTGAAAAATATCTGAGAGGGCGTTGCTCTGACCAGACCATGTGTGATGTCATCACTCAGATGCATCTGACTGGGGAACATTAAACAAACACAATAACAAGGCACAGCAGTGCACGTGCTGGGCTGGATGACAAAACCGGGGAGCAAATATTGGGATTGTGTTTCACCTGTTGTCATGGTTACCAAAACAGGGTGGAAACTGGTGGAAAGAGAAAGAAATAAAACTGGAGGACAATGAGTTCTAGGAGAAAGTTGGAGAATGTGTGTGTGAGGAGCTGCTGGTGATGCTGAGGGGAAAGAGCTGAGAGCAGACATTCACGGGAAAGCAAAGGACAATTCTCTTTTGTGTTGTGAGAAGTTAAGAAGCCATCACCGAACCACCCCAACACAATACAGAGCTCCCAAAGCCCAAGTAAGATCAACTTGGATGAAAGAAAACAGGCTGAGACTTGGGAAACCAAATGTTGCCTTTTGGCAGGATATAATCAAGGCAGTTGAGACTAAATATCAAGAGAGGGGATATTCCATATATTTACACATGGGATGACCACTGTGTTTAGTAATCTCCCAATTTTCAGAAAGAATGATAGAAAAATCAGATTTATTTCTTCAAAACAGCCTGGTGGCCAGTTTCAATTCTCAACTGACATAAAAGGGAAAAACTAAGTGACTGTGTTCTATCCATGTTAACTTAGCTATATTGCAGAAAATGTTTCAGGGAGCACCCTCACTGCTTCTTACAAAGTGCTCTTGCACAATCAACAAAAAGCTTTGCCTCTTCATTCCCAACCATTGCACAGAAAATTAAGTACTATAAATGTGAACGTTGGAGATCAGAGCTTTAATTCTTCATCTTCCATGAATTAGCTATGTGATCTTGTACAAGTTATTCAGTTCCTTTAAAAAAAAAAGATTTTGCTCAACTAATCCCTGCCCTCCTTTCCTGCCTTGAAATTTGGCAATTCATAAACAATTCATTATTCCTTAAATTTTATTCAAAGAATTATAATGAAGTGTTTTAAGACTCATGAAGTGTGCCATCTCATCTGCTCATGAGATGTTCATTCAGTGAGATTTTACTTTGTTTTGTAGAAATAAAATAAGTGATTTAAGCTCTTATTAACAATCTTATAAATTAACCCTTTACATTTAACCAAAACTATAGAATAGTATATAGTCTTGGTTGAAACTTTATATAGTTTAAAAAGACAAAGTGGCAAGGGATAAGTAATACTTCGGTCAACAGAAAGAGTCAAGCAGTAGCTTCAAGAACTTTTAGAGAAGTGTTACTTTCAGTTTTTTAATAACAAGAGCTAAGCTTAAATTCAGCACTTTTCTTGGCTAGTCAGCAGTCTCTCTTAGTGGTCTTTAGTCAATGAGGATCGCAGAATATAATAAATTAAAAAATAGGTGCTTTCTTCGGAGCTATTAATTTTTGCCTCATTTTATTTTATTCCATGGAGCATTTCTTTTATAGGCGTCTGCCTTTATTTGAAGAAAGTTATCTTTGGGACACCAAGAATAGCATGACATAGTAGAGACAGTACAAAAGTCAATGAAGAGCTGGACTCAAGACATGGTTATGCCAGGGATTGATAAATAAAAAAGTCACTAAGATCCCTGTATCTAAAAAGTTAGGGTAGCAATATTTTCTTGTTGATTTCATAGTGGACATGCTCAATGAGACAATAAAACTGGAAGTGCTTTGCAAGTTAAAGAATGATCTACTATTCTCATAGGAAGATCATTTTCTCTGTTGGTAAAACATCATAGTTTAGCTTGCAGTCAAGGCCCAAAGCCTAGTTTTACTTTCCCACATCATAGTTTAGCTTGCAGTCAAGGCCCAAAGCCTAGTTTTACTTTCCCACACTGTATTTTACCATCAGTGTCTTCTATAAGTAGCCCAACATTGCAGTCCATCATCTAAAAAATTACACTAAGAATATTAGTTCCCTGATTCATTTTCTAGGAGAATTGAATGAGATCACATATTAAAAGATGTGTAGTAAGGTTATGTCACACCTGCAAATGTTGAATTAATGTTAACAATTATTATTTTTACCATAACTTTTGTGGGGAAGCGAAAGATGTGTATTGGACTACACCAGCTCAGGAAACTATAAATGGTACCAAAATTGATTTGGCTAAAACTCTTGTACTTATTTTTCTGGCCCTAATATGTTTTAAATAGGTAAATCACTTTTAAAATTAAATCATTATACATACTAGCAAGACTGGTTTGCTTTTTTATGGAATCTGACATGATGCCTCTTCATTTGTATGTTAGAATCTAGTTTCTCATAGAGATGATGGTTGATTCTGTTAAAAAAAATGGTAATTCGGGGCCAGAAAAATAGCATGGAGGTAAGGCATATGCCTTGCATGCAAAAGGATGGTGGTTTGAATCCCAGCATCCCATATGGTCCCCCAAGCCAGGAGTGATTTCAGAGCGTAGGGCCAGGAGTAACCCCTGAGCACTGCCAGGTGTGACCCAAAAACCAAAAATAAAAAAATGGTAAGTCTGTTCAATCCATCATTAGATTTGATAAATAGTTGCAAAAACTCATGGCAGCTAACTGGCACTGTTCATATTTAACACGAGCTTTTTAAAAGTCAACAACTTTTACTGCCTTGCTACAAAGATTCTGAGAAGCAAAGAGTCTATTCATTCATGACTTTTGCTTTCTTTCTTTCTTTTTTCATACCCAGGCATTTAGGAAGTGAAGTTGGGGGTGATTAAATAAAATAAGTCAACCTAAGAACTGCAATTCTCAAGCATGCCAGAAAGATGCTACCTGGAGACTGTCTTTTCATGTCTATAAACTTTCCCATGTGGGAAGTCCCATGTGGAGACCAACTTCTCTGTGATTTATCTGTTGGACAGTGGGTGGCCACAGGGCACCAGATGCAAACAGCAATCTAGCTCAATAATTACGGAGGGGATAAGCAAACAAACACACCCAGGTTGACATTCAAAACAGAGTAGAGAGTTCACTAGGGTTGCTCACTGCACCACGCCAGCTCAAGTCCACCAGTCTGCCAGGAGGAAAGGTTAAGCCAAGAAGAGCAACACTGCCATATATAAGTGCATCAGACAGGGAGAGCACAGTTCTATGGCTACACACTTGAAGGCCTGAGTTTGAGGGACTCCTTATCTAAGTTATGGCTTGATCTTTCTATGTCATTACTGGACTTTAGTATCCTCTCTAATGGAATGAATAATTAGACCTGATTATTTAGCCTAATATTTAAAGGGCCTCTACTCTCTAATATTTTTGCTTCTTTTATTCCTTCATTAATGCCTATATTTAATAAACTTCAAGTTTGTTGTAGATGGCATTGATAATTAAAGGCCAAACTGGAGCACAAAGAGTTTAGCATAAGAGCGGAGCCGGAGAGACAGCATGGAGGTAAGGCATTTGCCTTTCATGCAGGATGGTGGTTCGAATCTTGGCATCCCATATGGTCCCCTGAGCCTGCCAGGAGTGATTCCTGAGCATAGAGCCAGGAGTAACCCCTGAGCACTTCCGGGTGTGACCCATAAACCAAAATAAAATAATAATAATAATAATAATAATAAAATAAAAATAAAAAAGAGTTTAGCATAAGAGAAGAAGCAGTCTTTAGCACTTGCCTATTATACTATCTCTCCATCTCCATTTCAGAAGAACAGTGTTGAGATGAAAATCATGACTATTAGCACCTAATGCCTTAACCTTTGTTGAGTAATGCTGTTTGGACATTTTTTTAATCTATTGAAATCAGAGAATAGAGATATCTGTCTTATCATGATACTGTTCTAAGGACAAGATCAGGTCATAATTGTACATACTATCTTGCTAGGTTTCATTAATCCTGTTCATATTTAAAATGAGATTTTAGCTGAGTAAATGGAGCTCTGTCCAACTGATCATTCATAAGCATCCTTTTCTTCAGTCAGTTCAACATGACAATGGTCATCACACCATTAATTAAGCTTAAGATACAAATATATACATATTTAAACCCTTTATTTAGTTTCCATCCCTCTCATGAGTTTCTTCCTCTCTTTCCACATTGTTTGTTTTGTGTGTGTCTCTGTGTGTGTGTGTGTGTGTGTGTGTGTATTTGTGTGGTCCTCAAATCACACATGTGAATCATGAACTATATTGCGGAGTCATATCTTCAGTTTTATTGATTTCTTTAAAAAAAAGGGGGGGGGTATTAAGGAGAATAAAAATCAAGATCTTTAAAAGCCAGTCAGAAATTGTTCTAAGTCTCACAAAGAGAAGTGTATACAAATCTCTAATATACCAGATATACATTTATACCACCCAGCAGGGAGGCTGGAAATGTTGTCCCATCTCATGTGTGTGTCCCTTACTTGATCTGTCTCTTTCCCACATTTTCTTTTTCTGCCTTGTCACTGCTCTCATGCCTCCTCTTTCTCCTTCAGATGTTGGAGGTATACATCAGATATTCAGTAAATTTTTCTTCTAGATGCTGAGAAGCTAAAGAAAAAATTCTATGAATTTTTAGTGCATAGAAAGATGGAACCTCTTGAAACTTTATCTATTCTGACCTGAGATGAAATCCATAGCCAAGAAGATGACTCAAAAAACAGGAAAACATGTTTAACATGTAGGGCTCTTGGGTTTAATCTCAGTCCTGAAGGATCCCTGAGCATGACAAGAAATAGACCTAGAAGAGCACAATCTCCACTTCCACTCCTCAATGAAATCCAACCTGAATTTATTCTCTTGTTTAAACATGAAACATTGGTCTGTTGACTTAAATCTTCAGAAAAATGACTTTTTGAAACTGAATTATAATCCTCTAGAATCATGACATCAGTTTAAGTAGATGAAGGACTATAGAAAATTAACTGTAGTAATTAGGTGAGAGAACAAGTGTACTTGTACATTAGGATGTCCTTGATAAAAAAACACTGAATAGCTTTTTAAGAATGCTGTATTCTCTGCTCTATTAGAAATAACCAATTTGGACAATAAAGGGGCTATCTAATGAAGATATATATATTTAAAACATTTCTGTCTAAATTCTTGCCCACTGGCAGGATCTGCAGGCTTTTCTGAATATTTGGGATGATGGTTTTGCCTTTGCAAAAAAGAGATTAAGAGAGTATGTGGGCCAAAGATTCTCTCAGCATGGTCCTTGGGGATGAGACCAGTAATGTGGCAGGATAGACGACTACACTAGGATTTCTCCTGTGCTCTCAGACCCATCCTACAGAGTGAATTCATCACAAGAACCCATGTGTGACATTTGGAAAAGTTCTTGAATACAGTGAAAGCAGAATCTAAGTTAAAATCTGGAACCCATTTCAGTCTCATGCAGGAAAAAAATTAGGCATATAGCAACAAAGCCCACAATTCAGAGAATCCTGGGGAGGTTCTGGCTGACATTAAAACAGGAAAGATTTTTCTTCTTCACAATTTTATGTTTATGAAAGCTTTTCAATGGGACCAAAAACTTTTTGACAATATAGTTAGTTGATGGCAATAACCAGATTTTTCAGCAGATAAAGAATGCAGAAGAATAGAGATACTGATTAATATAGTAAAAGTCACTTCACATTTTTCTAAGCTACTAAACAAATGGAATTTGTCCAAAATATGAGGGGTCAATATTGTCATTTTTTTCCTTTGATTATTGGTGGAGTCAAAGGTGAGAACTAGAAGTAAAAATATGTTCCCTAAAGTCTCATATCCTTTAATCCAGATATCAGGGATCTGAAAATATTCATTCACATAGTACATGGATCAACAGAATATGCTACATGGTAAGTTAACTTGACAAACATTTGTGGGCTAACAGTTTTTTTTAATACAATTAACTTTTATTTTCAACTGATATTACTCATGATTAATTTGCCATGTAATCTTTTAATTTTATATCTTAAAAAGTATAAAAATGGTGCTCCATTTAGATACATTTTACTTTTAATTATCAAGAGAGGGGGTTCTTCTTAGTCAATTGGTGGCAATGAATCCAGTAAAAATCAATATATAAGGAACTCAGCTTCAGACATGTGTATTAGAAAGTACCTATAGATTGCCTGGGAGGTCTTTGATGCAAACAAGATAATTCCAATAAAATGTGGTAGAGAGTAGAGGTGGAGTAAACATTCAATGCTCAGATCCAGAGCTCATATTAGCAAAATAAATAACTTAATTTTGCTCTTAACTTAAGTATCTTCACAGTCCATTAAAAGAATTCCTTTAAAAAGAAAGAAAGAAAGTTAAATGGCATAGCTTCGGTCTACAAAATAAATGCCAGCTTGAACTTCCCTCTGCCAGCAAGTATTTGGTTTGGCGCTGGAGGACCTGGGCTGAAAAAATATTTGTCAGTTCCAAAAAGATTTCACAAGCTTTGCTGGAGAGGCTGGTGCCATGTGGCATATCCCTAGGTCTGGGGCATAGAAAGGGAACACTCCTACCACAGATTTGCCCTGGCCAGCATAGCCAATGCTAACACTTCCTTAGGTCAAGATGCTGCAAGTCAAAAGAGTGAATTTTCAAAGAGCAAGTAACTAATTCAGGCATCCCCCCGAAAAAAAAAAAAAAAACTTGCTGGCAAGGAAAGCAAAGTCACTGAACTTTGATGGCTCTGTTTCCCAACTATCAATAACAGCCCAAAGCAACTACAAGGCATGATCCCTGGCACAACCTGTCATTGAGAAAACCACATGAATCTCAAATTCCTACATACTATACTAAACCAAGAACAGGTAGCCAAAAAAAAAAAAAAGGAAGCAAAGTAAAAACAATCATACATTATGATGATCTTATTTCATGTTCAGCTTTTCATGAGACAAACATGGAATGGCTTATAATTTCATAAAACGTAAGTAACACTTTAGCTAATATCACATCTACGCAGTGATTTTCAATATGAAGGAAGAAATTGGTTATCAGGATTTGGAAATACTAGCCAAACTGTCCATATAGCTAAAGCCTCAGAAGGCTGTGACATAGAATCAGGAATTTCAGGTACATAGAATCAAGAGAAAAGGATTCTGATACATTCAAATAAGTCACATTTAACCACTACCACAACAAGAACAACACAAACCAAAAATACCACTTTATCTTCATAATAACATGTGCTTAAAAATCCAAGTCTGTTTTCCTGGGATGGGCTTGAGAATAACAGCATTGAAACTTTAACTACTCTTGAAGTCCTCCAAGTCTAGGTAATTTCTGTCCAGTTCACGTTATTCACAAAACATCTCCCATTCATTTCTCTGAGTCTTCTCAAACTTTTCAAACTTCTGTCTCTTTCGCCAAGAGCAAACAAAGCTCCAACGATACATGATACCAAGTTTTACTAATACATGCCCTCCAAGAGACAGCCAAGTTCCAAATTATTTTCCACAGAAACACCCATTCAACTGCAAGAAAGATGGAGGGAGCCATCTACTCAACTTGGTTGCTGTGTAGAAGTCAGAATCAAAACCAACAGGCAAAGTCATAAGATCAAAAAGGATGATGTGTGCCTTACCATTTTGGTTTCTGAGTGCATTGGCTGGACTTGAGGAGAAGCACAGGGGTTGCTGAGATTCGGGCCCTGCATTCCCAGAAGGCTGGAGTTCACTGACATTTGTCTCTCCATCTAAGAGAAGGAAAGGAACAGAGTTAGCAGTCTGAAAACAGCGAGAGGTAATCCACAGGGCTGCATTTCTCAAACAGATCACTTAGAATTTCTTGGAATAACCTGGCAGAAAGTATATGCACTCCTGAAACTTAAGCCTCAACACAACAAAAAATCTTAAAAAAGCTGCACTTTCTAGAGCAGAGTCAAATGTGCAAAAGGACCGTGTTGTTATGGCAAATCACTTCTAAACAAAAGCATTGTCTATTTCTACTCTTGCAAAATGCCAACCACTCAATTCTATAGCTGTAAAAATCAACATATGCATTAAAAATTCTGGAAGGATATTTAATCTAGCAAATAGTTTTCCATTTTCTCTTCTCCTTATTTTTCTTTTTGGTTTATTATTTGGGCCATTTCCAGCTGTGCTCAAAGTTACTCCTAATTCTGTACTCAGAATTACTCTGAGCAATACTCAGTAGACCATATAGGATGCCAAAGAACCCTGGTCAACCATGTGTAAGGCAAGCACCCTATCTGCTGTACTATCGCTCAGGCTCCACTTCTCTTTATATTTTATCTATTTATTCATTTGGGTTTTGAATCACACCCAGAGTATTCAGGGAATAATCTTTTCTCTGCATTCAGAGATCACTAATGGTGGGCTCAGGGGACCATAGGAGATATTGAGGATCTCAACTGCATCAGTTGCATGCAAGGCAAGCATCCTCCACACTTTACTATGATTCCAGCTTCATCTCTTTAAATTTTATGTAAAACATGCAACAATTTATAAATTAAAATTAATCAGAAAATCAGCAATGCTTTCAAATATGATGAGACTTTCTATCATTCTAGCTCATATAAGCAAAATCCAAATGATCCAGAACAAAAATTTGTACTGCAGCCCCTTATAATCTAATAGCAGTGACTTTAGGCATTAAAGCTGGTCTAGGTTTTTGGGTAGGTGAAGTAAACAGCTGAATATATTGAGTGACAAATGATGGACTGCTCCCACATTGTCCTGCCTAAGTGTCAGAAGTGAACATCGCACAAATCCCTAAGTTGACTTCTGGTATTTTGGGCTCCAACATATCTCTTTAAAAACTAAGTAGAGAAAAATCTCTATTTCATCAGGGAAGGTGTGTCTGGTTAATAGTTTCTGTTTAGCAGAAAACTAGCACGTTTCAATAAAGTCAAGTAAAGCAAGTATGTTATATACATACAGAAAACAAAATGGCTTTCCTGATTGCAGGAGTAGGGAAAACTGGAATTTCTTATACAAGAGATTTTTTCCATTTTCCAGAGGATGAAAATAAAAATAATGGTCGAAAATTGTAGAGAACAAGATTTCCACTCAAAGTTAGCATAGCTAGTACTGGGCAGTGAAGTTCCTTCTCACAGAAGTGCCACATAGTGGGGCCAGGCATGGAGACCTACCACACTAGCAATGAGACTAATAGTTGAGCAGAGATTCTTCTAGGTCCTCGCCATTGTTGAGATTCCTTAATGGCAAACCCTGCTTATATACCCCAAACATGGAGGATAATTAAGATATGAATGTGTTAGTAGGTTAGTAGGGAAGCTTTCTCTGAATCTAATAACTGACCCGGAGAAAGTACAGCCTCTCACAGAAAAGTGTCATAGTAGTCTTAACTTCACCTGTTGTCTAGCACTGGCTTGTTATGTGAAACTGTTTGAAATGAAGCCATTTTTTTTTGAAGAATGTCCCATATCCTCTAGAGGATTCCATCAAACCTCCTGAGGCATTCCCAATCTGGTACAATAAGTGTCATTTTCAGGTCAGTGATATAACTCAGGGGTCTGGAGTGCATGCTTTCTGTGTGCAAGGCCCAGTTTCATTTTCTATCACTTGGTCCCCAGAGTATCTCTAGGATCCTGTGCTGCAGAGGTAACCTCCAAGTATTTCTGGGTGTGTACCCTAAACCAAAAATATACTCTCACATTCAGGCTACCAAGGTGCTCCAATTTGGGAAGGGGGCACACCTAGCAGTGCTCAGCAGTATTCTGGTATCATTCATAATTCTGTGCTCAATAGTGATCCCTGGCAGTGCTCAGGGGACCATATGTGGTTTCAGTGATCAAACTGGAGTTGTGGTGTGCAGGGTAAGTGCCTACCGTTTATACTATATATCAAGTGCAGGAAGATAGAATTTTTTAAAAAATATACTTTTAACGACTGGAATGTTAGTTCAGTTGTTAAGTTTTTGCCTTGCATATGGCAGACCCACAGATTCAATCCTTGGAATCCCAAATTCCTGATTGCAGAGCCAGGAGTAACCACTGAGCACCAGAGATTATGACCCAAAAACCGAAGAAAAAATTTTTAATTTCAGTAAAACATATATAAACATACAATATATTAGTAGTTATTATATATAATGCCCACAAAAATAACAAATATATAATTATAACTGCTTTGAACTATATGGGTGAGTGCCACGTTGTACACTCCTGCTTGCTAGTTTCAAAATCAGAAAGATGCTCTACACATTCTTATGCCAATAGAGGTTGGCAACAAGATGTTGGGAGAACATGTCACTCTTTTTTATAAACTGATAATTTTCTCCTAGAAAAAAATTAAATTCAAATAAGCTTTGCTTTTAGTTTTCCCAAGGAAGATCATCGCAAAGTAAAAATTATTGTTTAACAACTTCCCTGTTCCCAGCCTTGGCACACAACAAAGACAAGGGACAGTAGGCTGCTCACAACCTTGGATCCAGTCAACCATGCTTCCCGCTTTCTGGAAAAATCACAGTGTCTGACTCTTTCCACCTCATGACTCACAAATTAAACAGAATATTCAAAACAAGCTGATTTCTCCATATTAAAATAACTGCATTTTTCCACTATAGTGCAAAATAATTTTCTGGTGTTTAGTATTAATAAGGCACCAAGCTTTGATAAGCTAAGTAGAATGGAGAAGAAAACAAACAAACACATACACACACACATACACACAAATACACACATATGCACATCCTGTCCCCTTCTGAAGCTTTGTTCAATTCTAAGGAACTTTGAGTACAGCAGGTAAAACATCAGATTAAGGAGTTCACTCAGTTTAAACTACATGAAGAAACAAATTGAAAAAGACATGTTAAAAAGAACCATAATTCACTCAACTTTTTGTCACTAAAAGTACATACTTAGAGCTAAGCTTATATTTTTTATGCAGGATGCCTGGGTTCGATCCTCTATGGCTGGGAACAACTCCAAAGTCCCATTAAGGTTCCAAAGTCAAACCAAAAAATGGGTGCTAATGTTATTAAATTATTTTAGCATGTGACTTTCAAGATAGTACTTTATAACCTCCTGTAGCTCTTTGAAGGCAAACAAGTAGACGAGAGACAGACTATAAATCCTGATTACCTCCCCATTTAGTTCTGTGAGTTTAGCCAAGTAATCCAGCCTCCAAGGATCCAGTTTCACTACCTGTAAAATGGGAAAGCAATGTGTCCCTTTTACATACTGGTTTGTGGAGACAGGGAGAAAGAATCTATGTATCATGCAATGCCTGAAAGATTGGGCTCTGGAATCAGAATTCCTGGATTCAAATCTCTGCAACTTTCTTTGTCACTGGCCTAGCTACTTGATTGACTCTCTTTATTCAAAAATAGGGTTAATAATGAGATCTCTTGCTGCAGTATTTAGCACATGGTAAGCGTTCCAAAAATGCTGGTGTAATGAAAAGCACATGAGGTGCACCAATGTATATTTGCAGCTATTTCAGGCCAAGATTATTTTTGTTATTGTTATAAATATCACTGAGGATGAATGAACAACTCCCTGGCAATTTAGATACAGCTATAAATGTTCATGTCCTGAAATTAGTCCCTGATGCGGTGATCGCTGGTGTCACCTGTAGGAATGTGGAAGAAACTTCTGGTAGGCAGCATCAAAGGATGGGGGACCTAAAAGGCTGCCTCAAGATAGACAATAGGCTGCAAGGAAAACTGGCAGGTAACTCCACTTTCACTCTAAAGTCTCTCCTGCCATTCAGCTTAGTTCTTGGCTTTTCCATAACTCTTGCAAAAGGCACAAGTCTCAGCAGACGTGAGACACACTTACTGGCATCAAGACGGCAGAAGATCCCGGCATAGTGGGGTTGGGCAGGGTCCCAGGCATGGAGGCTGGCATAGGCTGTCTGTGTCGGCTATGGAGATGGAGCAGAGAAGAAAGAGAGCCTGGGACAGGCCTGGGAACAAAGACAAACAGCAAATATTAATCCTAATGCCCTGCACCAGGGAATCACGGCCTGCTGCCTCCCTCTGTCCAGAGCAGGAGATAACCCCATGGAATAAGAAACAAATCAGACTTGCTGATGGGAAGGGAACCACATAATTGAGAATCTTAGGGAAATCATAACAAGTAAAACAGAAGCCTGGCTTCCTTTGCTGCTTCCTATTTAATACATCAAATTCCATTTAATTTCTTGACCTCTATTATCTAATCTATGTTCAATAGTCCAGAAACCACTGACCGCTTCTAGAATCCCCCATCTTAGGAAAGGGATTATATGGCCAAACTCTGTGTTGCTTCAGAGATCTCTGTCCTCTGACAATCTCTGAGTCTGAGATTCCGGTGCATTTGTTTTATCTACATGCTCCCATGCTGTAACCTGGAAGCCTCCCTGTCTTTGCTCTGGATATACTTCCACTAGCTACATTTGCAGAGTCAACTTCATTCATGAATTTCCAATAGGAATCTGCCCTGATTTTTTTTTTTTTTCTGAGTTCTCTGTTGTGAGTGGAAAAAAACCAAAGCCAGGTCACAAACTAAAGCAGCCAGATGGAGGCTCACCACACTCTGGCTAGCCTTTCTCTGGTGAGTCCAGAGCCCAGCCCCCAGTTACCAATCCCTCATTTCATAATAACTCGAGGTGTTAGGCTGTTTGACAGGAACAGATCTTGGCCTGACCTGCAGGACTTGGGTAAGCATTCCTCTGGGGAGTACACAGTTTGAGTTTTTGCTTCAATTTGCCAGAAAATTGTTTTAAGGGCCCTAAATTGATTTAATGAGCCAGGGAATGTGGGGCTGAGGGAAAAGGGGAATTATTTGTGTTTATTCAAAATAGCAAACAAATGACCTCTTTGGCTTCATTCTCAATCTCCTGATGCTTTTGCTCTGGGGAGTTGTATACATGTCAAGCTGTTAAAGACTTAACAACAAATAAATAAAACAAAACAAATAAACAAACACCCCACAGGACCTTTGCATTTCCCATGTTAAACAGTCTGGAAGCCATGACAGAAATAAGATCTTCCAAAATTAATGCATTTTCTGGAAAACAAAACAATTGTGTCATCCTCAGAACTGGTCTGGTTACAGATAGAGATGTCCTGTACAGGTTGCCACCTCCCCACACTGTCCTGAAGAATGATTTCACCCAGAACTCAGCAGAGAAATAGAAGGAACTTATTCTTTGGAGTTCATTGATGGACCATGGGCCAGTGACGTGGCTCAAATGGTAGAGCAAATGCACTGCTCATGCAAGGCCTGGGGCTTTATCCCAGACACTGCATGGCTCCCCAAAGGTCATAAGATGTCACACCTTGTCCCCAGCACCAACAGCCTAGCATTGTAAGGAGTGAGCCTTATGTCAATTAAATAAAGCAGTAAATAATGTTGTTGTTTTTTTTTTATAATCCCCAGGAACTAGGGAGATTTAATCCCCAGGAGCTAGGAAAATAGCCAATGGGATAAAGTACATAGTTTGCATGCTAGAATTTTGTGCTCAATCCCCACAACATATGGTCCTCCAAGAACTACAAAGAGAGATGCTCAGAGCATCTTCAAGTGTGGCCCCCAAGAAAAAAATATAAAATTCCTAGAATTAGAGACCACTGTCCTTCATGGCTAATTCATGAAGTCATGGAAACTGAAATGGAAGAATTCTAACATGTTCTTCCTTCCCATTGCTGCTACAATTCCAAAGAAAGTGAATTTTTTTATTCTTCCAACTGAGAACTCCTTTGAAAATAAAACTAGCTGTCATAGGCACACATATCATATAAGGATTAGTTACAAATGTTTACAATATTGAAAAGTTGAATATATAAAATATAGAAGACAATAAAACTTGGATAAAGCATATGTAACTGTATACAAATCCCACTCAGTTTTATTCATTGGATGTGTAGCTGAGTAGTTATGAAGACAGCTAATATAAGCAGTTTATAATCATAAAACAAGTGTTCTCAGGAAAGCAAATAAAGTATTATAATTATTTCTTCCCATATAGACTATATGGATTTCATATAGTCTATATGGGAATAATATTAATAAAAAATGGAAATAATAAATAATCTATATGGAATATAGTTAATAATAAGGTTTATTTTATACTTCCAGGAAATTACTGGTTACAATTGCTCCAAAATTGGAGCAAAATATACGTATGTATATATTTCTATAGTGTTTGTGTTTTATTTAGGATCTTTAATTAAAAGATATGTATATAAAATAATATCAGGTTTACTCATGGTGAGTTCCTCTCAGTACATTAATCATCTGAACTCCCTAGTTTCATGAGACAGGTTAACAAAGAACATCTCAACCCAGCTATACCACTCCTAGAAATATACCCTAGGAACACAAAAATACAATACAAAAATCCCTTCCTTACACCTATATTCATTGCAGCACTATTTACCATAGCAAGACTCTGGAAACAACCAAGATGCCCTTCAACAGATGAATGGCTAAAGAAACGGTGGTACATATACACAATGGAATATTATGCAGTTGTCAGGAGATGAAGTCATGAAATTTTCCTATACATGGATGTACATGGAATCTATTATGCTGAGTGAAATAAGTCAGAGAGAGAAAAACGCGGAATGGTCTCACTCATCTATGGGTTTTAAGAAAAATGAAAGACATTTTTGCAATAATAATTTTCAGGCACAAAAGAGAAAAAAGCTGGAAGTTACAGCTCACCTCATGAAGTTCATCGCAAACAGGGATGAGTTTAGTTAGAGAAATAACTACGTTTTGAACTATCCTAATAATGAGAATGTACAAGGGAAATAGAAAGCCTGTCTAGAGTACAGGCGGGGGTTGGGTGGGGAGGAGGGAGATTTGGGACATTGGTGACGGGAATTTTGCACTGGTGATGGGTGGTGTTCTTTACGTGACTGAAACCCAAATACAATCATGTATGTAATAAAGTTGGTTAAATAAAAAAATTAAAAAAAGAAACCTTGGTGATGGTTCATTATACACTACTACTCATTCATTTGTCTACTATACAGAAAGGTATATAGACAAAGAATAAATATGCATAAGTATAGATATATTTATATATATTCATACATGTATTGTGGATACATATACATAAATACAGGATTATACTTATTTCTGTTCCCTTGGTCACAGGAGAGAACACTTTAATTATAGACATCTAGAGACAAGTAAAAGCTGTCTAAAAAAAGACAGCCCAAGACAATTTACAACATTATCCTTATCAGCAAAGGATAACATTAATATGGGGACATATTAATTTACATTTTGTTTTTAACATGACATTAAAAATAACCTTGGTTATCAGATTTCATTGATGGGTTATTATTTTGATAAAGCAATTTAATGATTATGTCAATAGATATACAAAGGTAATTAAATTTAAAATGAGCTTTAAATTTCTTCAAAGTATGGAAAATGCCCAGTTGTACAGAATAACTGGAAAATGGTATTTTTTCATTTAATTTCAATGTTCCTGTTTGCTTGGTTATTTCCACACTATGCATCTATACATTAGATTTTATTTATTTATTTCATTTTATTTTTTGGGTTTTTGGGTCACACCCAGCAGCGCTCAAGGGTTACTTCTGGCTCTATGCTCAAAAATCACCCCTGGCAGGCTCAGGGACCAAATGGAATGCCGGGATTCGAACCACCGTCCTTCTCCATGCAAGGCAAACACCTTAGAGCTGTGCTATCTCTCCAGCCCCACATTAGATTTTAAAATACCAAGCATTCTTTATTAGTTAACAAATATTATTATGGTATTGCATTTCCCTGAACTATAATAATAATCACCCAATGATACCAATCATTGGCAATCAATGATACCAATCAATTGGCAATGTAAATATGAAAAATAATAATTTGAGAACATAAATTATAACTTTGTGTTCTACATTTTGTGACTTGTTTTATAGATTCTATGAACAATTTCTGATAAACTTGGGATTTTAAAACTATAAAAATTCAAAGAAAACATATCTAATCCTATCTATCACTATATGTGCAAAAGATAAAATGAGGATTGCTATGTAAATTGTTCAGAATTATCAGATTGCAGAAACAAGCTTGGTATTGGAATCACTGTTTTGATCATCTATTTATTTTTATGTATATAGAAATAAGCATTAGTTAATTCTTGGCACTTGAATAAAATTTCTTATATTACACTTACACAGTTTTATATTTACCTAAGTATTCCCACCATCACATAATTTGTCATGCAATGTGGTACACAGACAACATTACACTCATTTTATTCAGGATTAAGCTATATGCAAAAACACTTAAGTCTGCTGAGGTGCTGTGGGTCATGAACAGAAGCAGGGCTTCCACTTAAATTACAACCTGAAGCTTTCCCACCACATCTTGAGGGCTTCCATCACTAAACTGTTATTTATTTTCTAGATTAAAACAAATCCATGGTCCATTTTCCATGATATGCACAATGCTCCCTGCTAAAAATTCGGCAGTATTGCTAACATAAGAAGTTACTCATCTGTGAGAATTTGTTTTTCCCTTTAAATACACACACATGTACTACATACACACAAACTTCCCAAACAACACATCAGTTAGACTTTGAAAATAAGAGGGTGAATTGCAGTAAAGTTGTGAAAACAAAGACCCAACAGTCGTTCTCTAGTGCAGGCTTGTTGCCATGAGCTAATAATTCCAGACTTTGAGCAAGCCGAGCCTCCTTTTTAATAACCATATGCCTCTAGGTAAAGAATTTCTACTAAAGATTACTGAGGTATGGAACAAGGTAAGATGTGTGAGCTCATGTTGGATTGTTCAATTACTAAACTGAGTCTCGAAGCATTAAGCATTTTCCAACTTGACAGATTATTTCTCTTTATACACTTGTATAAACATACTGCTTATGGCTGAAATCTATGTAAGCTTTTCTTTCAATTAAAATGTCAGGGATGACAGACTGTGTTTTCTCTGTCCTTAACAGAATGATAGGCACCACAGCAAATGATTTCATGTCCTTATTTCCACCCCACTCCTCCAAAGGATAATTTTTACTATGGGGGCATCTGAGAAGCATTGGCTGCATATGCAGGTCTGCTTTGACCTTGGACATGTCTGAATTGCATGAAGGAGCTAAGGGTCAGTGCTTTTGTTTAGAAAATCTCAGAAGGATCACTGCACACAGCTCTCCTTTCCCAGGTCTTCAAAAGACTTGTGACACCCTGGGGTTGTCTATTAAACTCGTAGGCCAGACAATCTGTTGGGTTTGTGGTCAGGCTGGAAAAAAGGCAAAACAAACAAATAAACAAACAAAACAAACCTCCTAGAAGACAAAAGTAAGCATCAAAATCAGACTAAAGACATTAAGAAATCTTGAGATCAAAAATAACAACAAAAGGACTTGTGGGGTACAGGGCAGAAAAAAATGTCAAAGTAAATTCTTAACGGGAAGAGCAGGAATGCCAGAAGAAAGAGATTTCGTTTGCTGTAAGGGTCTTTATGCCATCATTTGTCCAGTCATAACTTCATGCCACAGCCCATATCACAGCTTCCCATAAAGATAAGAATTAGATCCTAGGACTGAAAATGAAAAGCTATTCTTTATTTTGTAAGACGATATGTCTCAGTCTGGTAGTAATACAGTTGGCTGTGAAGATACATAGATTGAACCCTGGCACACAGTAAGTGGGAAGTACCTAAATTACATTCCAAAAATCAGGAAAGGGGGTCACCCAAATAGTGCCCAGGGGGTTTAGGGCCCTACTAGTGATTCCCAACCAAGTAAGCCAGCAGTTCAGTAACCCAATACAAGGACAAGAAGATCAATGTTTCTCAGGCATTGTGTTGGAGATTACCCGAATCATTCTATGAGAATTCAGAGCCTCCAGAGCTGCATATGATGTACTCAGCGGACCCCACGACTGTACCTAAGATGCTCAGAGAATAATGTGGAACTAAAATTTGAATCAGGGACAGTCTCATGCCTGTACTTTTCTCTGGCTTAAGCTTTAATTCTTAATGTTGATTCCATAAAAAAAAAATGGATTATTCCTGAGCACAGCTGAGTGTGGTCCAAACACCAAATAACAACAAAAAAAGTACTTGATAAAGTCTTGATACACTTTCTCTCATATAAGTGTAGCTTGATTACACACAGGCTCAATAAAGCGTATTGCCCTTTCTTTATGTTTGTTTACAGAAAGCATTTAGGCTTCCCTTAACCTTTCTTAAATGAATTGTTGTGGCACCCTAAATTGGTAAGTTTACCAAACCCTAGTTTGGTAAAATCATTTTGTCTAGATTGAAATGAAGAACTAAAGAGGGGAATACACATTTATTCTCCTTGATACCTTATGTGTATTTCTCCAATCTTCCAATTGATATTAAGCTACGAGTTGACAGCCCTGGGTCCTTTCTGACACCAAAGGCAAATTCTCCATTTCAGCTAGAGCCCAGCAGCCTCTGGCATCTTAGCTAGTTAATCTCCATATCATCTACACTGTCTAGTTGAAATTCTCGTCTCAACACATCTAACACTACACATACTTATAGCCCCTATGAAGATGAATAGGGAAAGAAAAGAGTGGTATCCAGCCTTATGCTGCAGAGATTCCCACTGAAGACTAACTACAAAGATTTGCTTTCAATACAGCAGGAGAACAGTAAACAATGGGAAAGCCATGTAAAAAAAATACTAGGTTCAGTGAGTAAAAATAATAGTATGGAAGGCTCTTCCAGTACCAACCAGCTCTATAAACTCAGTATGCTATACCAAGTAAAATATGTTTAATGAAATTATGATACAAGCAGTGAACAAAGCACCAGAAAGCCTGAGAGTCAAAATGAGAAAACTATAATCAGAAGTGATTTAAATGAAGAGTATATAAAAAACCAAATAGAAGATCTAAGAAGCAGAATGACATCACCTATGAGCTCTAAGGTAAGAAGCTTCTAAAAAATGTAAAATTTCAAAAAACACTATAACATAAACTATGAGGAATAATATTGATGACTTTGAGGAATAGGAAAGCAAATTTAGTGAATTATTAGTTGAAGAAATCATAGATAAGAATTTCCAGAACTAGAGTGACAATAAAGCAAGTATACAGCATGTAGGGCACTTGCCTTCCCCATGACATGATCTATCTCTGTCATCCCATATGGTCTTCTTAGCCCATCAGGCTAATTCCTGAGCACAGACCCAGGAGTAACCCCTGATGCGATTCAACAATAAAAACAAAAACCAAAGAAAAGAAACTTCCCAGAGTGCAGGAAACTCAAGAGGCCATATCATTCTCAGCAAAAACTGGCCCTTCTGCAAAACAATAAAAAAGAATCATGGCCTACTGACTTAAAATAACAAAATTCAAAAGTAAATGGTGGATTATGATTTTAAAACACCTCATCAAAAATAATCTATCCAACTAAATTATCATTCATAGTTTAAGAAGCAGTATAAAGCCTCATGAAAAACCAGTTTTATAAAAGTTTTAGAGTAGCTTCTTTGTTTTTAAATAATTTCTTATTTAAGCACCATAGTTACAGAAATATTCATAGATGGTTTTCAGTCATAGAATGCCCTTCATCAGTGCAACTTTTCCACCACCAATGCCCATTTCTCTCTTGCCTTGCCCCCTAACTGTCTCTGGGACAGGCATTCTGCTTCTCTTCCTCACTATCATTGTCATGGTAGCTGTCAGTGCAGTTAATATTCTAATTTCTCTTTGTGGCAAGGTTAAAGAAGCTTCTTTAAAAGAAAGAAAATTTCTCAGCACTTTACTATTAAGCATAGCATTTATTTATGGAGTTAAAACTACCTTCCAATATACTTCTAAGAAAGGTTGCTTAATCCCAGCTTGCTAAGGTTTTTATACATTTTTCATAATGAACTAACTTTTCATTAATATTTTTTTTGGTTTTTGGGTCACACCTGGCAGCGTTCAGGGATTAATCTCTGGCTCTACGATCAGAAATCGCTCCTGGCAGGCTTGGGGGACCAAATGGAATGCTGGGATCCGAACCACCATCCTTCTGCATGCAAGGCAAATGCCCCACCTCCTTGCCATCTCTCTGACCCCTTTTCATTAATATTTATGTCTGTTCAGGTGAGCCATATTATGTTCATAGTGATTTTATTACTGTATTTTACATATTAATAGAACTATTTAGTTCATATATATTATGATATGATCAACTATATAGTTAAGGCCAATACTTACTTCCTTTTAGGATAAAACACAGCTTCATACTTTTTTAACGAATATTGAGATTCTTCTCTCCTTACTATTAGTGGACTCTATATTTGTAGGGTTTATCTATTTAAAAATATTTTAATAGATTAGAACGGAATTATCTATACTATTAATTTTTAAATGTGCATATTTGTAAAAATATGAAACATAGTTTTAAAAATATCAACATATTTTGATTTACAACTTTGTGAAATTTCAGAATTTTAGTTTTATTTATATATATGAGTATATAGATAAACCTTCTTATGTGTGTATGTGGGATATAAAGAAGTGTAGCAAGGGACTAACAAATGTCCCAAAGCATCAGAAAAGGAGATTTTATTTACAGACTGAAAACAAAGTGTGGGGCAGTGATGGAAGCTGGAAGAACCTTGGAATCTGGGCCTTGGGAATGGTGGAATGTTGGAATGATGGACCAATGAAAAGTATAATGAACAATATTGAAAATAATGAACCTCAATTTGCTATTTCACCCTGGATTCATGCCCTAGCACTGAAAAGGAAGGATGGAAAAAAATAATACTTTATGAAAAAAAATATCCCTTGAGAGAAGGGATTTTGTTATGAGCAATGTTTCTTTACTATTTTAAGCAAATTAAAAATTTTTTTCATCAGAACATAATGAAGTAGAGTGGGAAATGAACATACATTTGTTACATGGATAATACTTACCTTCTAAAATCAGAAGCAAAAAATTTGGATTCAGGAGCTGTTCTACTTGAGTTGGAATTCTAGCTTTGCATCAATATGAGCTGTGTGACCTAGAGCAAGTTATTTGGTCTCTCTGTGCTCTAATTTTGTTAATTTAGAAACATCTCTCAATTATGAAAATGAGAGAATATATTTATCTCATGACATAGAATGAGTTCCTACATATCCTTTTTCACTAGCATCTCTAGGGTGGCCCAACTAGCTCAGAGTAGCCTCATATTCTTAGGCTCCTGAAATGAACAGAAGGTCTGGTTGGCTGAAAACTAGAGGTGGGTCTCTCAGACCCCCCCCAGCAGTACTTGGGAGTTAGTTTCTATATACGCATATATATGTATATATGCATTTATATATAATGTATATATGCATTATATATAAATGCATATATACATTTGTACATAATGTATATATACATTTATACATATACAGACTTTACTCAGTAAAAAGTATTCCTACTATGAAATACTGCTCAAGAAATAAATTAATCACTGTACTTCAATCATTAAGCAGTCTCTTAACATTGTCACCTTAAAGAATACCCATCCTGGGATTGGAGTGATAGCATAGTGGTAGGGCATTTGTATTGCATGTGACAGACACAGGACAGGTCTAGATTTGGTCCCTGGCATCCCATATGGTCCCCCGAGCCTGCCAGAAGTGATTTCTGAGTAAAGAGCCAGGAGTAACCCTGAAAGCTGCCAGGTGTGGCCCAAAACCCAAAAATAAATTTAAAACTTAAAAAAAGAAAAGAATGCCCCTCCTTAGCTTTAAAGAACTGCAATGAACAAATAATAAGTGTCCCAAACTTCCTGTACATATAAGGCATTTCTTTAAAAACCCATCAATGTAAGAGTTCTTATTCCTTTTATGGAATGAGTTCTCCATATTTTTACAGAATTAAAAATTACTTCAAAATATTTCTCAGAAAGAATGCTTGAAAATATTTCCTCAAAATGGGATCAAATCAGTTCCCCAGAGATCAGCCCTCAGTAACTTGTTTTCCCTAAAAACAATAACACAAATGTAATTGAAGCACTAATTGGACAAAAAGGAGAGTTTTCTGAGTCATCATTGAGAAGACATCATATTGTTTATGCCGCTTTTTTTTGTTTGTTTGGTTTCTTTTTAATGAGCTCATGTACTATACTATGTCTTGCTGCCAAGTTTCTGAAGTTGAATGGAAGGTATGCTAGTTCCCCTTTTAACAAAGGACAAATCTGAGGAAACAGCATAATTTTGTCTGAGAAAATGCACAAAAAATTCAACAGAATTTAGTTAAAATCTATGTTCTCTTTCAAAGATACCTTAGGATCAAGAGTAGATTTTTGCTAAGGCAGTTCGTAAGAATTATCTCTCGACTTTAACCCATTTTTTGACATTTCCTTTGGTGACAAAAACATGTGGTATCCCGAAGTGAATTTTGTCTTAATGTTGTCTGAGTATATCCTGGCCTCTTCCTCTTCTGCACCCCAGTAAAAGAGTCAACACAAATGTGTAGCAAATGTGGCAGCTCTTTGGAGATCTCAGTAAGCACATTCCTTTGACATACACTTAAACATGGTCCCCAGGCATGTCCAGCTGCTTCATCATTACATTATTGCTCTTTGAGCCCTAATTTTATAAACAGAAGTTGTCCTCACCACCTTTTCTGAGCCATTACACCAAGTAGGGCCTTTGGAAGTATTTCCAATATATTTTTCCCTAGTCATATTTTTAGTTACATTTATTTCCCTAGTCACATTTATTGCATTTAATTAATGATGAATAGTCCACCAATATCAAAAGCAAAAAATGCACTAAATACGTATCATGTTCTATACACTCTTATTTCAGATTTGGAAGTTTATTTGTTAAGTTAAACCACTTACATAATAACAGTTCATTTACAAATTTTATTTGAGACAATAGAAAGATCAACAAAATGGTCATTTATGGCACATATTAAAGATAGTATGGTGATAATATGTAAAGACAACTGAGAGAAACACTTTATGGTAGGAAGTTTGCCACAAAGAGCAGGGGAGTGCATTTAGGGCAGAGAAGGGACCTCTATGACAATGATAGTTGAAAATGATCATGGTAGATAAGAACTGGGTGCCGAAAGGAGGTACAGTGTATGCATAAAACCCCTTCAGTAACAATATTGCAAAATACAGTGTCTCAAAGGATAAAAGGATAAGACAGAAAGAGAGGGAGTGGAATGTCTGCTACAGAGGCAGACAGCAGGAAGGACAAGGATGAGGACAGGAGGAAACCTGGGGACATTACCGGCAGAAAATTTATAGCAGTGAAAGGTATGCATTGTATGACTGAAACCTCAATCATGAACAATTTTGTAACTGTGCATCTCACTCTAATTCAATTAAATTTTTATTTATAAATTTAAAAAATTTAAACCCCCATATCAAAATTGTCTTTTAGCCTTTTAGCTTTCTAATTCTAATTCACTAATAATTTTGAATGCTTTAAAAAGTATTTTCCCCAACTAGACAACAAATTTTGTAACTTGTATCTGCCTTGTTTATTAACACAGAAACTTCCAGAATTTAAAATGTGCACATGGTAACTAGTAGGTATTTAATATTTATTGAATTAATGAAAGTAGAAATATTAAAGACCTTTTCAACAGCAGCAAACATTGTGAACAGTGATCAATAAATTACCTTCATGATTCAATGAGAAGAACTTAACTGACTTACAAGTCAAGCTCTAATTTACATTAACAGCCTAATATAACCCAGTTCTGGTTTTAAGATGAATAATTGGTTAACTGCAAGGCAATCTGTACTTACTATCAGTACATGTTAGATTAAGCACAAAATCTCAGATGAGTTTTAGATCCATTTGTTTTTATGTCAAGTTATTTTTTAATTACATTTTAGGCTTTTCATAAGAAAGGCAAAGAATAATTCAGAAACTTCCATCTGTCTCTAATCCATAAAATAATTTAAAACTTGGATGCCTGCACTGCAATACTAAGTTGTACTTTATAATGTTCAGAGTTGTAGGCAAGGGGTTACCAATTACACCCAACTATGGTAAACTAAACATCTCTTTTTGTTCTGATTTATCAATATTGACAAGATTGCTCTTGAAATCGTCACACCAGTTGAAAATTAAATTCACTATGCAAGATAAACTTGGATTTTTAAAAATTCAATTGTTGTATATCTGACACCAATCTATACTATAAATATAGTATTGGATAGCTTAGAAATGCACTTTTTTAATTTCTATTTTCTTTTTTTTATTTAAACAACTTTATTACATACATGATTGTGTTTAGGTTTCAGTCATGTAAAGAACACCACCCATCACCAGTGCAACATTCCCATCACCAATGTCCCAAATCTCCCTCCTCCCTACCCAACACCCGCCTGTACTCTAGACAGGCTTTCTATTTCCCTCGTACAAGAAATGCACTTTTTTTTTTAAATGAAAAGTATGGCTGTGAAAAAAAACAATGGTAGTAATAAAAGGTAATACAGCTAACAGAGCTACATCATGCTAGAGCCTTTGCTAGATTTTATAGTATAAACACTGCATCAACTGAGGCAGAGACAATGTTTACTAGTGCTTGAAATAGGAGGGTGGATACAAATTTATGGCCATTCTATTAAGACTATTAAATCAGTCTCTTTTTTTCTTCTTTAGTGACTGATTTTTGCATCATTAATCTAAATTAGTCATACACTCAGATTAATTCATTGGAGTTAAAGCAATATACAGTTGAACTGATTCCTGTTGTTTTATTGTAAAAATCAAAATCTGCTTCCAAAATACGTTTATTTTTTCTACGGAGTTAAGGAATTTTTTTAAAAAGACTCATAAAAAGACCCTGAAATGTTTGTTTTTAGCATCGGACAGACTTAGAACATGAAGAGCTAGCTAGCTTTTAGTTAGCCAATAATTTGTCTACGGTATCAGTTGTTCATAAAGCACACTTGGAAAAAGCCAGTACATGCAGATCAAGAGACAAAATAAAAGGATTTTTGAATACAGGTTTCAATGAACAATACATGTCTGACTGGCTGAGAAAAATTTCTTTAATGAGGTATCTCTTAAAGTAAAATTCCTGCCGACTTGAAAGTTGTTAATAAGCATCCTCATTGCCGCGTGGAACAAATGAGCAGCCCCTCTGATTATGAGCCTTGTCATTTACATGTGATGTCTGCTTGCCTTCGTTCACTATACATGAATAATTCATGAAAACATTCACTAACATGCATGCCTGAATGTTCTGTAGAGGCAGAGTTGCCTGAGCTTACAGACATCCCCTCCCCATTTTAATAAGTCAGCATTTCTGTTTTGGTTTCTGTGGACTTTCAGCTTGCCAGTTATCACATTTTAACAAGTAGTTGTGGTGGAGACAGTGATCAGCATGATCCTCCAACATGCATCTTCCACATACAGCTTAATTTTATAGCAGAAAAATAAAAGCTTCAACTGCAAAAGACATCTCTGAAAAGAGCCCAATTCTGCACCCCTACAGATCGTCCTGAACTCCTTAGATTCTCAGACATTTAATTTAAAAACTTCTCACTAGTCTCCATCACTAATGCCTTCCACGAATTTCTTCTTGAACCCAAGGCAAAGTCTCCTTAGCAGTTTTTAAATGACTCTCCTAGGAGACCAAATGTATGTCTCTCTGCATCCCTGCCACTGGTCAGGAATTATTTCTGCTCTTCAGGAGGTGGTGCTGGAAATGGTCCCTTCTGTACTGCTTGCAGAAGGGAGGATGTGCCGGTGATGTGGAAGGAGTGGCTCAGAGGCAGCTGTGATTACAACCTGATGGACTCTACGACCTGAGGCTGCTAAAAGCTTGTTTTTCCCAAACTGGTCCTCTAAATGATAACACAGCACAAGTGCTGAGAAGGGAAGTTGTTCTCCAAAGAAACACTGACAAAGAGAGGTGATGGCTTTGGACTGAGCAATCTCTCATTAAGTTATATCCTAGCATAGAGCTGCAAACCCCACACCATTGTTGCAGTCAAATAACCCAGTGCCAGAGGATGGATGGGAAGAGCCGCTGGTCAAGCAGGAGCCATCTTTGGGGCTGTGCAGGGGAAGACCTGAGGCGCTCTAGTCCAAAGGAGCCCAGCTCTTAGGAAGAGGCCAACACTTACATGGAAAAGTAAAGTTCTTTAGCCATTGGAAGAGAATGCAGAGAAGGTTGAGAAAGAACAATAATCACCTCTACATTTCCAAATTCTTTTTTTTTTTTTTTTAATTTTTTTTTATTTAAACACCTTGATTACATACATGATTGTGTTTGGGTTTCAGTCATAAAAGGAACACCACCCATCACCAGTGCAACATTCCCATCACCCAAGTCCCAAATCACCCTCCTCCCCACCCAACCCCCGCCTGTACCCTAAACAGGCTCTACATTTCCCTCATACATTCTCAATATTAGGACAGTTCAAAATGTAGTTATTTCTCTAACTAAACTCATCACTCTTTGTGGTGAGCTTCCTGAGGTGAGCTGGAACTTCCAGCTCTTTTCTCTTTTGTGTCTGAAAATTATTATTACAAGGGTGTCTTTCATTTTTCTTAAAACCCATAGATGAGTGAGACCATTCTGCGTTTTTCTCTCTCTCTCTGACTTATTTCACTCAGCATAATAGATTCCATGTACATCCATGTATAGGAAAATTTCATGACTTCATCTCTCCTGACAGCTGCATAATATTCCATTGTGTATATGTACCACAGTTTCTTTAGCCATTCATCTGTTGAAGGGCATCTTGGTTGTTTCCAGAGTCTTGCTATGGTAAATAGAGCTGCAATGAATATAGGTGTAAGGAAGGGGTTTTTGTATTGTATTTTTGTGTTCCTAGGGTATATTCCTAGGAGTGGTATAGCTGGATCGTATGGGAGCTCGATTTCCAGTTTTTGGAGGAATCTCCATATCGCTTTCCATAAAGGTTGAACTAGACAGCATTCCCACCAGCAGTGGATAAGAGTTCCTTTCTCTCCACATCCCCGCCAACACTGTTTATTCTCATTCTTTGTGATGTGTGCCATTCTCTGGGGTGTGAGGTGGTATCTCATCGTTGTTTTGATTTGCATCTCCCTGATGATTAGTGATGTGGAACATTTTTTCATGTGTCTTTTGGCCATGCGTATTTCTTCTTTGTCAAAGTGTCTGTTCATTTCTTCTCCCCATTTTTTGATGGGGTTAGATGTTTTTTTCTTGTAAAGTTCTGTCAGTGCCTTGTATATTTTGGAGATTAGCCCCTTATCTGATGGGTATTGGGTGAATAGTTTCTCCCACTCAGTGGGTGGCTCTTGTATCCTGGGCACTATTTCCTTTGAGGTGCAGAAGCTTCTCAGCTTAATATATTCCCATCTGTTAATCTCTGCTTTCACTTGCTTGGAGAGTGCAGTTTCCTCCTTGAAGATGCCTGTAATGTCCTGTAGTGTTTTGCCTATGTGCTGTTCTATATATCTTATGGTTTTGGGGCTGATATCGAGGTCTTTAATCCATTTGGATTTTACCTTTGTACATGATGTTAGCTGGGGGTCTAAGTTTAATTTTTTGCAAGTGGCTATCCAATTGTGCCAACACCACTTGTTGAAGAGGCTTTCCCTGCTCCATTTAGGATTTCCTGCTCCTTTATCAAAAATTAGATGGTTGTATCTCTGGGGAACATTTTCTGAGTATTCAAGCCTATTCCACTGATCTGAGGACCTATCCTTATTCCAATACCATGCTGTTTTGATAACTGTTGCTTTGTAGTACAGTTTAAAGTTGGGAAAAGTAATTCCTCCCATATTCTTTTTCCCAATGATTGCTTTAGCTATTCGAGGGTGTTTATTGTTCCAAATGAATTTCAAAAGTGTCTGATCCACTTCTTTGAAGAATGTCATGGGTATCTTTAGAGGGATGGCATTAAATCTGTATAATGCCTTGGGGAGTATTGACATTTTGATGATGTTAATCCTGCCAATCCATGAGCAGGGTATGTGTTTCCATTTCCGTGTGTCCTCTCTTATTTCTTGGAGCAGAGTTTTATAGTTTTCTTTGTATAGGTCCTTCACATATTTAGTCAAGTTGATTCCAAGATATTTGAGTTTGTGTGGTACTATTGTGAATGGGGTTGTTTTCTTAATGTCCATTTCTTCTTTATTACTGTTGGTGTATAGAAAGGCCATTGATTTTTGTGTGTTAATTTTGTAGCCTGCCACCTTGCTATATGAGTCTATTGTTTCTAGAAGCTTTTTGATAGAGTCTTTAGGGTTTTCTAAGTAGAGTATCATGTCATCTGAAAACAGTGAGAGCTTGACTTCTTCCTTTCCTATCTGGATTCCCTTGATATCCTTTTCTTGCCTAATCGCTATAGCAAGTACTTCCAGTGCTATGTTGAATAGGAGTGGTGAGAGAGGACAGCCTTGTCTTGTGCCAGAATTTAGAGGGAAGGCTTTCAGTTTTTCTCCATTGAGGATAATATTTGCCACTGGCTTGTGGTAGATGGCCTTCACTATATTGAGAAAGGTTCCCTCCATTCCCATCTTGCTGAGAGTTTTGATCAAGAATGGGTGTTGGACCTTATCAAATGCTTTCTCTGCATCTATTGATATGATCATGTGGTTTTTATTTTTCTTGTTATTGATGTTGTGTATTATGTTGATAGATTTACGGATGTTAAACCAGCCTTGCATTCCTGGGATGAAACCTACTTGATCGTAGTGGATGATCTTCTTAATGAGGCATTGAATCCTATTTGCCAGGATTTTGTTGAGGATCTTTGCATCTGCATTCATCAGTGATATTGGTCTGTAATTTTCTTTTTTGGTAGCGTCTCTGTCTGGTTTAGGTATCAAGGTGATGTTGGCTTCATAAAAGCTATTTGGAAGTGTTTCTGTTTGTTCAATTTCATGAAAGAGTCTTGCCAAGATTGGCAGTAGTTCCTCTTGGAAAGTTTGATAGAATTCATTAGTGAATCCATCTGGACCTGGGCTTTTGTTTTTCGGCAGACATTTGATTACTGTTTTAATTTCATCAATGGTGATGGGGGTGTTTAGATATGCTACATCCTCTTCCTTCAACCGTGGAAGATTATAAGAGTCCAAGAATTTATCCATTTCTTCCAGGTTCTCATTTTTAGTGGCGTAGAGTTTTTCAAAGTAGTTTCTGATTACCCTTTGAATCTCTGTCATATCAGTAGTGATCTCTCCTTTTTCATTCCTGATACGAGTTATCAAGTTTCTCTCTCTCTCTTTCTTTGTTAGGTTTGCCAGTGGTCTATCAATCTTGTTTATTTTTTCAAAGAACCAACTTCTGCTTTCGTTGATCTTTCGGATTGTTTTTTGAGTTTCCACTTCGTTGATTTCTGCTCTCAGCTTTGTTATTTCCTTCTGTCTTCCTGTTCTTGGGTCCTTTTGTTGAGCATTTTCTAGTTCTATTAGCTGTGTCATTAAGCTACTCAGGTAAGCTCCTTCTTCCTTCCTGATGTGTGCTTGCAAAGCTATAAATTTTCCTCTCAGTACTGCTTTTGCTGTGTCCCATAAGTTCTGAGAGTTTGTGTCTTTATTGTCATTTGTTTCCAGGAACCTTTTTATTTCCTCCTTGATTTCATCTCGGACCCACTGGTTATTGAGCATGAGGCTGTTTAACTTCCAGGTGTTAAAGTGTTTCTTCTGAGTCCCTTTGGAGTTCACAAATAATTTCAGAGCCTTGTGGTCAGCGAAGGTAATCTGCAAAATTTCTATCCTCTTGATCTTATGGAGGTATGTTTTATGTGCCAGCATGTAGTCTATCCTGGAGAATGTCCCATGTACATTGGAGAAGAATGTGTATCCAGGTTTCTGGGGATGGAGTGTCCTATATATATCCACTAGGCCTCTTTCTTCCATTTCTCTCCTCAGGTCTAGTATATTCTTGTTGGGTTTCAGTCTGGTTGACCTGTCCAGTGTTGACAAAGCCGTGTTTAGGTCCCCCACAATTATTGTGTTGTTGTTGATATTATTTTTCAGATTTGTCAGCAGTTGTATTAAATATTTTGCTGGCCCCTCATTCGGTGCATATATGTTTAGGAGAGTGAATTCTTCCTGCTCTACGTACCCCTTGATTAATATAAAATGTCCGTCTTTGTCCCTTACAACCTTCCTGAGTATAAAGTTTGCATTATCTGATATTAGTATGGCCACTCCAGCTTTTTTATGGGTGTTGTTTGCTTGGATAACTTTTCTCCAGCCTTTTATTTTGAGTCTATGTTTGTTCTGACTATTCAGGTGCGTTTCTTGTAGGCAGCAGAAGGTTGGATTGAGTTTTTTGATCCATTTAGCCACTCTGTGTCTCTTAACTGGTGCATTTAGTCCATTGACATTGAGAGAAAGAATTGTCCTGGGATTTAACGCCATCTTTATTTCAAAATTTGGTGTGTCTTTTGGGTAGTCTTGTCTTAGATTAGGTCTTTCAGTTTTTCTCTTAAGACTGGTTTTGTGTCTGTGAAGTTTCTGAGCTGTTTTTTTTCTGTGAAACCATGTATTCTTCCATCAAACCGGAAAGTGAGTTTTGCTGGGTATAGTATTCTGGGTGAAGCATTCATTTCATTCAGTCTTGTCACAATATCCCACCACTGCTTTCTGGCATTGAGCGTTTCTGGTGACAGGTCTGCTGTAAATCTCAGGGAAGCTTGCTTGAACATGATTTCCCCTTTTGATCTTGCTGTTTTCAGAATTCTGTCTCTATCTGTGGGATTTGTCATTGTGACTAGGATGTGTCTTGGGGTGGTTTTTCTGGGGTCTCTTTTGGTTGGTACTCTTCGGGCATGCAGGATTTGATCACATATATTCTTTAGCTCTGGAAGTTTCTCTTTAATGATGTTCTTGACCATTGATTCTTCCTGGAAATTTTCTTCCTGGGTCTCTGGGACTCCAATGATTCTTAAGTTGTTTCTGTTGATCTTATCATAGACTTCTATTTTCGTCTGTTCCCATTCTTTGACTAATTTTTCCATTGTCTGCTCATTTGCTTTAAGTTTTTTGTCCAATCTCTCCTGCTGTATGGAATTGTTATGTATCTCATCTTCCACAGCACCAAGTCTATTCTCAGCTTCTGATACCCTGTCCCAGAGCTTATCCATTTTGTCATTCACTTCGTTTACTGAGTTTTTCAGGCCTGTTAGTTGACATGTTATTTCAGTTTGGAGTTTTGTCATTTCTGCCTTCATATTTTCTTGGTTCTTATTAGTGTTCTGTTCAACTCGATCCATGGTTTCTTGGAGTCTGTTGAGCACCTTCCATATTGCTAGTCTAAAGTCCTTATCTGAGAGGTTGATTAGTTGTTCAGTCATTATCTGGTCCTCAGAATTGTCATCTTCATTCTCTATGTCTGATGCTGGCCTGCGCTGTTTCCCCATTGTCACATTTGTATTGTGGGTTTTTCTACGTGTTGTAGTGGTATTCATTGTCTATATGATGTAGGCAGCACACTCCTCTGGCTCCTCCCTTTCTGGATGGGCTGACTTGCCTCTAAGGGAGGGGAGTCCTCCGTGGATGAAGCCTCACACTGGGTCAAATCTTAGGCCCGAGCATGTAACAGAGAAGACAGTCCAGAGAGAAATGTTTGCTTCTGTGATATAGCGCCGTTCTTAGTGTGATTTTTCCTTCTTGTTGCAATGGAGTTCTTTCCTTAGAAAGAGTGCACGGCCGCGTAGTGAAGCGGAGCGGCCGTGCTCCTCTGAGCCTCTTTTTGCCCCACTCGCAAGAGTTTCACGCAAGAGGACAGTAGACAGACATAGACAGGTCACACTCACAGTCTTTCACAGCTGAGCCCCACTGGGCCGGTGTACTTTCGCGGATTTTCCCCGCCTGGTGTCACACACAGGGAGCCAGCTTTTGCAAAGGATAGCCGGTTTTTATGCTCTGAAGTCCCTCCCTGAAAATGGCGTCTGGGCGAGCGAGGTTTCTGGAGGCTCTTTTTGCCCCACTCGCAAGAGTTTCACGCAAGAGGACAGTAGACAGACATAGACAGGTCACACTCACAGTCTTTCACAGCTGAGCCCCACTGGGCCGGTGTACTTTCGCGGATTTTCCCCGCCTGGTGTCACACACAGGGAGCCAGCTTTTGCAAAGGATAGCCGGTTTTTATGCTCTGAAGTCCCTCCCTGAAAATGGCGTCTGGGCGAGCGAGGTTTCTGGAGGCTCTTTTTGCCCCACTCGCAAGAGTTTCACGCAAGAGGACAGTAGACAGACATAGACAGGTCACACTCACAGTCTTTCACAGCTGAGCCCCACTGGGCCGGTGTACTTTCGCGGATTTTCCCCGCCTGGTGTCACACACAGGGAGCCAGCTTTTGCAAAGGATAGCCGGTTTTTATGCTCTGAAGTCCCTCCCTGAAAATGGCGTCTGGGCGAGCGAGGTTTCTGGAGGCTCTTTTTGCCCCACTCGCAAGAGTTTCACGCAAGAGGACAGTAGACAGACATAGACAGGTCACACTCACAGTCTTTCACAGCTGAGCCCCACTGGGCCGGTGTACTTTCGCGGATTTTCCCCGCCTGGTGTCACACACAGGGAGCCAGCTTTTGCAAAGGATAGCCGGTTTTTATGCTCTGAAGTCCCTCCCTGAAAATGGCGTCTGGGCGAGCGAGGTTTCTGGAGGCTCTTTTTGCCCCACTCGCAAGAGTTTCACGCAAGAGGACAGTAGACAGACATAGACAGGTCACACTCACAGTCTTTCACAGCTGAGCCCCACTGGGCCGGTGTACTTTCGCGGATTTTCCCCGCCTGGTGTCACACACAGGGAGCCAGCTTTTGCAAAGGATAGCCGGTTTTTATGCTCTGAAGTCCCTCCCTGAAAATGGCGTCTGGGCGAGCGAGGTTTCTGGAGGCTCTTTTTGCCCCACTCGCAAGAGTTTCACGCAAGAGGACAGTAGACAGACATAGACAGGTCACACTCACAGTCTTTCACAGCTGAGCCCCACTGGGCCGGTGTACTTTCGCGGATTTTCCCCGCCTGGTGTCACACACAGGGAGCCAGCTTTTGCAAAGGATAGCCGGTTTTTATGCTCTGAAGTCCCTCCCTGAAAATGGCGTCTGGGCGAGCGAGGTTTCTGGAGGCTCTTTTTGCCCCACTCGCAAGAGTTTCACGCAAGAGGACAGTAGACAGACATAGACAGGTCACACTCACAGTCTTTCACAGCTGAGCCCCACTGGGCCGGTGTACTTTCGCGGATTTTCCCCGCCTGGTGTCACACACAGGGAGCCAGCTTTTGCAAAGGATAGCCGGTTTTTATGCTCTGAAGTCCCTCCCTGAAAATGGCGTCTGGGCGAGCGAGGTTTCTGGAGGCTCTTTTTGCCCCACTCGCAAGAGTTTCACGCAAGAGGACAGTAGACAGACATAGACAGGTCACACTCACAGTCTTTCACAGCTGAGCCCCACTGGGCCGGTGTACTTTCGCGGATTTTCCCCGCCTGGTGTCACACACAGGGAGCCAGCTTTTGCAAAGGATAGCCGGTTTTTATGCTCTGAAGTCCCTCCCTGAAAATGGCGTCTGGGCGAGCGAGGTTTCTGGAGGCTCTTTTTGCCCCACTCGCAAGAGTTTCATGCAAGAGGACAGTAGACAGACATAGACAGGTCACACTCACAGTCTTTCACAGCTGAGCCCCACTGGGCCGGTGTACTTTCGCGGATTTTCCCCGCCTGGTGTCACACACAGGGAGCCAGCTTTTGCAAAGGATAGCCGGTTTTTATGCTCTGAAGTCCCTCCCTGAAAATGGCGTCTGGGCGAGCAAGGTTTCTGGAGGCTCTTTTTGCCCCACTCGCAAGAGTTTCACGCAAGAGGACAGTAGACAGACATAGACAGGTCACACTCACAGTCTTTCACAGCTGAGCCCCACTGGGCCGGTGTACTTTCGCGGATTTTCCCCGCCTGGTGTCACACACAGGGAGCCAGCTTTTGCAAAGGATAGCCGGTTTTTATGCTCTGAAGTCCCTCCCTGAAAATGGCGTCTGGGCGAGCGAGGTTTCTGGAGGCTCTTTTTGCCCCACTCGCAAGAGTTTCACGCAAGAGGACAGTAGACAGACATAGACAGGTCACACTCACAGTCTTTCACAGCTGAGCCCCACTGGGCCGGTGTACTTTCGCGGATTTTCCCCGCCTGGTGTCACCTACATTTCCAAATTCTAATGCTCAAAGTCTAGGATCGTGGCTCAGTGATAAAGTCATAGGCAGGCAAGACCCAGTTCCAATCCCTAGCACCTCAACAATGACAGCAATATAAAGCATAATATTATAATATAATATGTGATATAAAACAGACACATACCAAATCCTGATAGTCAGAGAATAGTGAACAGTTATTTTCAAATCCAACTGGAGCATAATAATAATAATAATAATAATAATAATAATAATAATAATAATAATAATAACTTCAGCACATTAGATTTAAGTTTAAAGAATATTACCCAGAACAATAGTGTAAAAACAATTAAACAGCTTACTGGAGTTTTGGGATTTCTCTTACTAGGCTCTTTAAAAATAGATTTATCCCCATCTGGTATGGTTTGTGGGGAGGAGGAAGAACTGGCAAATCTCTCCTGGTCCATAATTAGGTCCATTATTTTCACTTTTCCAATCAGAGTGGCTGACAGAAATGATAGAACCAATACTAGCTGCCATCATTAACGTGTAAATTAAATAATGCAGATTTTGGCATGTGTTTGGTTGTGTAAGCCATTGAATCTCTGTTCAACTTTTAACCAG
Source organism: Suncus etruscus (assembly GCF_024139225.1). Classification (NCBI taxonomy): domain Eukaryota; kingdom Metazoa; phylum Chordata; class Mammalia; order Eulipotyphla; family Soricidae; genus Suncus; species Suncus etruscus. The sequence goes on along the minus strand of NC_064857.1, from coordinate 102,028,531 downwards.
TAGAAATAGGTGGGCCTGAGAATGATTTGAGCGTTCCCAATGAGATAAAATTTGGTGTGTGCTTGGCCTTGGGGAGAAAATTCACACTTCTCCAAGAGACTACCTTTAAAAACAAAATGATTGCTGCTATATTATTCAAAATGTAATTTTAAATTGTTTTATATTTTTTGCTACTCCCGCTCATGCTCAGAGGTTACTTCTGCCTCTTCACTCAGGAATTACTTACAATGCTCAGGGATTACTCCTGACTCCGGGGATCTTATGGGGTACTGGGGATTAAACCAGGCTCAGCTGCATCTTCCAATATCTCTCTGGCTCCACTTGTGCCACTTTACCAAAGTCAAACTATTTTAATCTGAGTTTCAGGGTGAAGAGATTTGGGTAAGAATATCCATAGATACCCAATTTCCCTGAAACATCTGAGCCTTTCACATTCCTAGGAGTCCATGAGTATCTCAGCTGCATCTTCTTGGGGTTCTCTGATGCCTCTAGATTATGTTGGTCCCTGCTATGTGCTCTCAGAGCATATGCCAGATTCTCCCCTTTTCTCAAGGGACAATCATAGAATTGTGGCACACAAAAGGAACCTCCTAGAGGTTTGTTGAATGACTTTTTTATATTAATGTGGTTTCTTATTCCCAACAAAAATACCCTCCTGACACAGCAGAGCATGCCTCTTATAAGGGCCATGCTCATTGGAAAAAGTATCCATAAGGTACACCCCAATTTATCCTTGGTGTGGGCAGAGGCTGTTAGGGTGGAATAGAGAGAGTGATGTCTTTAGGAAAATTTGTGAGCCTTTTTTGTGCAACCTTCCTTGAACTACTTTTAAAGTTTGTTTTCTTTGCAGGAGCACTTATCATGAATCTAGACTTATATCAATCTAAAACACTGAATAAAATAATAGCAATAAAGTTTGTAATAATGATATTAGGCATTAAGTTTACACTTTTCATCCAAGATTGCAAAGGACTTTTCAGCTTGACTTTGTTATATTCAGAGCCACTTGTGGCAAAAACAACATGCCAAGAAGCCACAGAGCATTGCTTCCACATAGATTCCATTGGTTCTAGTATTAGGTTCAGAGATGGAGATCCATCCGAAAATTCTAAACATACCCCTTACATATAAATACCCCACATACCGGTATCTACAAAGTCAAAAGCAATTGTGAAATGCATACTTGCGGTCCCGAAGTTAAATTTTGGCTATACTGGAGAATTAAACCTTAGAAGCCAGGATTGCATTTCGAGATACTTACTTTAGTGAGTAATTTCTTAGTGTATTTATAAATACAATAAAAATCTGTGACTATTTTTAAAGGCATGATGTGCTAAAGGGTTTACTTTTTTCTTATAATTTTACTCTGAAGTAAGTCTTGCTTAGGCCTAAATGATTAGTTCAAAGCCATACAAGGGGTTATATATAAAGGGTCTCTTCTAAGGCACTTTCTCCTTCCCTGGTGGCTCTGTATTTGGCCAATGAGAGCAGCTTAGTTTCCCATATGATTCCCCAGAGAGCCTTATTCCTACTCCCAAACAAATGTGGTATTTGGGGTTTCAAGTTTAAAATGGAATTTGGTGTCATTTCAGATGTCTTCCTGCAGCTTAATAACATCCTCCCCAGAGGGATTTGGGGTCTGATTTTAATTTGTGGTAGGGTTATGGACATAGTAAATGTCAATTTAAGCTATTGACAGTGAGTTCCCTTTTGAAATAGAAATGGAAAGTGACTAGCAGTACATTGCAGAAACAGGCACCAAGCTATGTTTGCTCACAGGAAGTTTCTCCCAAGAAATTCCTTTACTGATCTGTGATGACAGTTTGGCTTCCCCACAGGACTCTGGAAATCACTCCTCCACCCAAACAGAAGGCCAGAGTGTGCTCTACTTAGACTGCATCAATAGGAAGATCATAGAGTACTACAAGAAGGAGCTGAGTCCTTCCTTGAATCCAAATATTCAGGCTAGGTCCAGCTATGTTAACCACTGTTTTGTTTTTGTTTTTATTTTCAGTAAACTGAAAGTGCAACTTTTCAATTTGCTTTTATTTAAAATGAAATGGCTGTGCTGGAGCAAAGGTAGGGTATTTGCCTTACAAAGAAAGAAAGAAAGAAAGAAAGAAAGAAAGAAAGAAAGAAAGAAAGAAAGAAAGAAAGAAAGAAAGAAAGAAAGAAAGAAAGAAAGAAAGAAAGAAAGAAAGAAAGAAAGAAAGAAAGAAGGAAGGAAGGAAGGAAGGAAGGAAGGAAGGAAGGAAGGAAGGAAGGAAGGAAGGAAGGAAGGAAGGAAGGAAGGAAGGAAGGAAGGAAGGAAGGAAGGAAGGAAGGAAGGAAGGAAGGAAGGAAGGAAGGAAGGAAGGAAGGAAGGAAGGAAGGAAGAAAGAAAGAAAGAAAGAAAGAAAGAAAGAAAGAAAGAAAGAAAGAAAGAAAGAAAGAAAGAAAGAAAGAAAGAAAGAAAGAAAGAAAGAAAGAAAGGAAGGAAGGAAGAAAGGAAGAAAGGAAGGAAGGAAGGAAGGAAGGAAGAGAGAGAGAAAGAAAGAAAGAGAGAAAGAAAGAAAGAAAGAAAGAAAGAAAGAAAGAAAGAAAGAAAGAAAGAAAGAAAGAGAAAAAGAAAGAAAGAAAGAGAAGAGAAGAGAAGAGAAGAGAAGAGAAGAGAAGAGAAGAGGAGGGAGTGAGTGAGGGAGGGAGGGAGGGAGGGAGAGAGGGAGAGAGGGAGGGAGGAAGGGATGGAGGAAGGGAGGGAGGAAGGACAGAAGAAGGGAAGAAAGGAAGAAGAAAGAAAGAAAGAAGGAAAGAAAGAAAGAAAGAAAGAAAGAAAGAAAGAAAGAAAGAAAGAAGGAAGGAAGGAAGGAAGGAAGGAAGGAAGGAAGGAAGGAAGGAAGGAAGGAAGGAAGGAAGGAAGGAAGGAAGGAAGGAAGGAAGGAAGGAAGGAAGGAAGGAAGGAAGGAAGGAAGGAAGGAAGGGTGTACTGCTGCTGGGTGTACACCCTCCCAAAAACTAAAACAAAACAAAAAAAAAAAACAGACCTTAAAAGGGGGGCCAGAACAATAGTATAGCTGCAGGGTATTTGCCTTGCATGAGGTGGACCTGTGTTCTATCCCCAGCATTTCATATGGTCCCCCAAGACTGCCAGGAGTGATTTCTGAAAGCAGAGCTAGGAGTAACCCCAGAGTGCTGCCAGGCATGGCCCAAAAACCAACAAATAAATAAATAAACAAACAAATAAATAAAATAAGAAAACTTTAGTTCAAAAACGGCATGTGCTTTAGCATATAACTTCATCCTTCTTCAAAATCTATGTTACCACATCACAATCACCAATATCCTTCCAACATCTACCATTGGGCAACCCTCCTCCCCTTGAGTGTTACTTCAGCCTTGCCCCCCTTCCTGGATATCACACTCTGGGGCCCTTTTAACAATAAAGATAATACAGTAAGATATGACCAAGTATGAGTAACATGAGTTAGAGAGAGTCTCCAGAAATATTCATTTTTGAGAAATAGATTTGGCTGTGAGAAGGTTCCTCTCAAGTCGAGGGGCAAGCAAGTTCTCCCTTGGCATTCCATTTCCTTGAAATAATAACAGGTTCCAAAGGTCCCTGCAGATTGTAAGTTAACTTTTAGCAAGGAAATACAGGAACCAAGACTCCTGAGAGAAGGCAAGGGGTTGGTTTCTTCTCATATCTAAATAATAATCCTTCAAATTAGCATGGAGTGACTGTTCCACCTTTTTGTACATGACAGAAGTCACTTAATGTTAAAAAAATAAAAGCATAATATCTTTTAGAAGAAATATTATTTGACCACCACCACCCCCCGCCTAGTAAGCAGTTCTGTATTTAAGGGTTTTCTTGTTGGCCCTATGGAGACAGGATCTAAACTGAGCATTTAAGAAATGACAAAATTGGGGCCGGAGAGATAGCATGGAGGTAAGGCGTTTGCCTTTCATGCAGGAGGTCATCAGTTCGAATCCCGGTGTCCCATATGGTCCCCCGTGCCTGCCAGGAGCAATTTCTGAGCCTGGAGCCAGGAATAACCCCTGAGCACTGCTGGGTGTGACACAAAAAATAAATAAATAAATAAAATCACGAGGCACACCACCATTAGAAATGTTAAAAAAATTATTATTAAAAAAAAAAGAAATGACAAAATTGTCCAAGTCTATGAGCTGCTAGAAAAAAAAATTGTACTGTCAAATTAGTAAATGCTACTCTACTGATTAAAGAACAGTAGAGTTCTTTTTCCAGATTATCTATGTTGAATCTTGTGATGAGCCTGTCTGTCTTAGCTGAGATGGTTCAATTCATGTGTCAACATGATTGGGTCACAGAATACTTAGCTATTTGATTAGTTTTTCTGAGTGCATCTGCAAAGGTGTTTCTGAAAAAAATTGGTATTAAATTGGTGAACCAAGTACAATGGGCATCCCTTTCCAAGGTAAGTAGGCATGTGGCAGTCCCAAAGAATCAGTCTGGAAAAAGGGATAAACTCTCACTCACTTAGTCAAAGTGGGCTTATGATAGCCCAGCTGGGCTATCATAAGTCTCACTTGCTCCAAAACTGAGACTTTGACCACAACTCCAGCTCTCATGTCTGGAATTGAAATTGACACTTTGGTAAAGAGCTGATACAGCAGATTATAGAACTTTTTGGCTACCATGATTTGTGTGAGCCAGTTTCTTATAACCAAATTCCATGACATGCATCCACATCCAGTTCCTTCTGTTTCTCTAGAAATTCCTGATGGACACAGTGCCTTGCTTTGAATTCTTTCCCCTAGAAAGCATCATATATGTCCTTCAATATATTACAAGCAACGAATTAATGGAATTCAAGTACTAACCTTGCTATCTCTCATCCTCCAGTTCCAATCATTTATCAGTTTATTCTACTCCATCTGCCCCTTCCTAATAGATCTGGAATCCATTCACTTCGCCTTAGCTCTTCACCTGTCCTGAAATCCTAGACCAATACTTTCACTAGCCTCTCTCACTTGATATCAGGTTTCTACCTCCAGTTTTGCTCTTCTCTAGCTGAACCTGCATATTCCAGTCAAAATTATCTTCTTGTGTCAATGATCTATGCTTGATTTTTTTTTTACTTATCAACATTCTTCCATGACTTTATCTTGCAATGAAAATTTAAAGGTTGTCCATCTTAACTCCTTGTATGGCTAGTTTCCCATCTTACTCGATATGTTTGTCTCACATTGATTTTTATTTAACTCCTAGAACGTGCTCTTCTTTTTGTCTGACCTCAGAGTCTTAAACTATCCTGTACACTTTTCCTGAAATATTCTATTACCTGATGTTTTGTTGCTGTTGTTAATCACCTCTTTTTTAAAATCTCGGTTTGGCATCACCTTCTTAAAATTTTCTCTAACCCCAAAATTAAAGATGTCTCTAATTTAAAAGATAATGTGGCTCTGAGAGCTTTTCTTCATGCTATTTCTCAATATTTGTTTTTAGGAATGCTTATTTATTCAGTGTGTCTCTGCGCCACTAGACTTATACTTCCCTGAAAAGGCAAGAGATATGGATCTTTAGACTGCCAAAGGCAAATCCATTCATATTTCCTTTAACTATTAGGGAAATCCATGCTTATTTTCTAGAACATTTTACTATATTGGATAAAGAAGAGAGAATAGCAAAACATAACCAGAAAGGTTTCAGGAAGTAGAGAGGATTTATTCAACATCAGTAAGTACCAGGTAAGTACTCTTACATCTGTTTATTAGTAATAGGTTGTTCTATCTCTCTGAAGCAGAGGACTATTTCTCTTGACAAGCACAAAACAATGTCAATTTAAAGTGTCCCTTTGTGTGCTTATCACTTCTGCTGTATGTTGACACTGGAGCAAAGATTTTCCATCACTACCCCATTCTCCCTTACAGCTTCAATTGGTAAGGGTTCCAAAGTAAGGTCAAAGATAAATCATAATGTGAAGATCCTAAATATAAGATACATATAGACTACAGCAAACATCTGTAGTAAAAATAAATTACGAATAAATATAATTTTAAGTGTCTTAAACTGCTTTTCCTTGAAGGAAGAAAAACGAACGAAGATTCTTTGGCTATTTCTTGTTTTGTTTTGTTTTGTTTTGTTTTGTGGCCATGTTAAGCAGCTCAGGCTTACTCCTGAGACTGACACTCAGGGACCATTCTGATTGGCTCTCCAAGAACACATGGGGTATATACATAGGCTGTTTGCAAAGCAAGCACCTTAACTATGTATAATATGTTTCCAGCCCCTACTAGCTTGCTTTTTATTTAAAAAAAATAAAGTAATATAATTATATATATGTATATGTATATGTATATATATATATATATATATATATATATATATATATATCAGCAGTTTCTAAGTCCAGAGTGCCTGGGAGTACTAATTTTCTTTATATGGAGTGGACTCAGGTATAATGGACAGAGTAGATGGACATGAATAACTATCTACTTCAGATTTCTGAAAACTCTTTGGCTTACTGGTAAAAAGCCAATATTTTTCTTCATAAAAGAATTCTATATCTTTATTAAATGAAGTGTTCTATTCTATTATTTGAAACATATTTTAAGTATTTTCTTCTATGATATCCTGGAAACAGATACAATTCCTTTCAGATAAAGAAATATGGGGAAAGCATTTACATTTTTTACACTAAGAATGAATACACAAAAATTATTCTCTAATTTTATTTGTTATTAGGAAAAACATTTAAAATTATGTGGGAAATGTAGTCAGAATTAAAGATGTCCTGTTCAGAACTGGGCATTTTACCGAAAATCTTCAGATTCATTAAATAAAAATACACCTCTAGTGTGAGTTGATTTGTGAACTATATAGTAAAAATTATAAATGTTAAATTAAAAGTGACTCCCCCGCAAGAGTGAATCAAAAGACATCAAATGCCTGATATGAACTGCTAATGGCAGTTTCTTTCCACAGGCAAGTTACAGTTTTAATCCAGAGAATGGATCTTATTAAAATAAATTTTATCTGACATGGATGGAATTTCAAAGTTGGCTCATTTACAGATGAGTTAATTGGCTTTAGTCAAAAATAGAGGAATTTTTAGGGTCATTTAAAATCATGAGATTGTTGGTTTAGGGTGCTGAGAAGGGCAGGGAATTGAGGCTAAACTCAGAGCAGAAACTCAGTTGCCTCCACCACTCTTCAAAATCAACTTCTCAAAACCTCCTAATGGGTTTCACTGTTTTCTTTCCAGTGCTTATCATAATCAGGAACCACACATTTGCATCCCTAATGGACCCTTTTCAAAAGTGTGTTGACATTTCAGTAGGTTTAGAATAGCTCTTAATGCCTCTCTCAATTTGGGCATGTGCCCACAAATCTCCTTATATGGATCCCCACATATGGACTGTCTGCTTTACTCATGGTATGTTATTGTTGTTGTTTTTTTTTTTCAAATCTCTGGGAATGGATCTTAATTATACTCTTGAAAAAGTGAAAACTCAGTAGTGAGATGACTCAGAAAATGGGCATTCAGCTGGCGATACACATACAGGCAGCATCTTAACTTGATCTGCGAACTGAGGTCTGAGTCAAAAGAATCATCCTTAAGTGGGAAATTCACTTTCTAACTATCTATTTTTATTAAAAAGGAAATGGCTCTAAATAAGATAAGCATCCAGATAAACAACAGTTAGGAGAAAAGCTAAAATCAAGCAAGGTGCTCATCATTTGAGTTCTTTTGCTATGATCAGAGCATTTTTCTAGGACTAAGAACTCGGAAGGCCTAATGAAGGGCAGTTTCAGTCCCAGTAAAGTAAATCTCAGTTTTGCGGCTTCTATAAAAGTACAGTTTAATAGAAATACTATTGTCTATTTTTTGTTTATATAACGTTAGATATTCAATTCTGCTATGTGTTAGAAGCTGGGCTTAGAGTTCAGACAGGGGTCCTCAAACTTTTTAAACAGGGGGCCAGTTCACTGTCCTTCAGACTGTTGGAGGGCCAGATTATAGTAAAAACAAAAATTATGAGCAAATTTCTATGCACACTGCATATATCTTATTTAGAAGTGAAGAAACAAAATGGGAATAAATACAATATGTGGCCCGCGGGCCGTACTTTGAAGACCCCTGGTTCAGGGTGAATACGATTTTGTTCTTGCTCATTTAAAAAAAAAAAAAGAAAGAAAGAAAATCTATCATTTGGGAAAGGAAAAAGATAAGGCAAAGAAGTAAGAGTCACATCTTTTAGGAGAACTTCCCAAAATGACAGCTCATAATCTGGGGACCTATAAGTGGTATTTTTAAAGTAAAGGAACATGGGACCGGAGCAGTGTCCCTAGAGGTAAGGCCTTGCAAGCGCTAGCCTAGGACAGACCACGGTTCTATCCCTCCGCATTCCGCATCCCCCCAAGCCAGGAGCAATTTCTGAGCGTATAGCCAGGAGTAACCCCTGAGCCTCAAACAGGTGTGACCCCCCCCCAAAAAAAAAGAATAAATAAAATATAAGTAGAAAAACATGAATGGCTCCAGTACAGTTGAGGTCGGTACTACCTTAGATATATATACACATGTGTATGCTTATGCCAATTTATGTGAAAAAATAAGGGAGGGGGTTGTTCATGGTAGGGTCCAGGATAACATCATTTCAGCTGTTAAAATAAGCCAACACTGGACAATTCATCTAATTGCTGCTGTTTATAGCTTAACATGATATAAAGACTATTTCTTTGTGAAAACCATTCCTATCTAGAAAGGCATGCCCTATGATGGGTGTGGCATTCAGTCTGATCCTTTTAGAGATGGATAAATTGGTAACTGCATACATTTAGACTTTTTTCAATTAGTTTTAATTGTATAATTTTTACTTTATTTTTTTCTTTAAATAATCTAAGTATAATTTTTACTTACACTTAGCTGTGCTTTGGGCTGACTCCTTGTTCTGCATTCAGGGATCACTACTGGCCAGGCAGGGGATCATATGGGATGCCCATGATTGAACCAGATTAACAGCATGCAAGGCAAGCACTATGCCCAATGTACTATCTCTCTGGCCTCATTTAGAATATTTTAAAACTGTTTTTCCAAGATTTCCTATAACAAGATAGATAGTACTGCATGAATTTGATCTTTGAGTAGAAAGCAGTAGAACAAGATGAACAGAGATAATTTGGGTAAGTGATAGAGAGGCTTGAAGAGATTTGGGCAAGGGTTGAGCATTTTACAGAATCAAAGGAAATCTTGACACAGGTGAAAATGGAGCCAGAATCTGGTTCTACTTTTTTTCTGATTCTGAAGTCTTTCCCAAGACAGAAAGTTAATATGTGAGTGAGTTTCCTCTACAGAATTTCTGGTTTTTATTGATTTTATATTTAAGGCTTGGTAAATATAGATAAGCATGAGTTGAAAGGAGAATGGCTGTTTACTATGTTTCCTGTGACTATTACTAATTTTTTTTGGTCCTGTCTTTGTCACAAATCACTTTTTTTTTTCTATTCATGAAGAGGAAGATCCTCTCTCAAAGCACTGTGTTAAATGCTGCATTAACAAAACAACTAGATTTTCCTGTTACTTCCAGTCTGGAATTAAAACACATCAATTTAAAGGTAGGCATTTAAAAAAAATCCCCATGAACTTGAAATCTTTTCAAACGTACATTCTTGTTCTCTCATTTCTAAATCGATATTGGCAACCACTGAATACACCCTTTCTTTGAAAGGGAAAAGAGAGAAAGGAAGAAAGAACGGAAGGCTGGCAGGAAGGAAGGAAGCAAGCAAGCAGACAAACCTTAGCCATCCTGGCTAAAATATAAAAACATATAAGAGCTTGAGACAAGGTAACTTTACAGAACCCAGGTGCCACCCAAGCTTTTTCAGGTGGTTTCTTTCTTTTGCTGTCTTTCTTATTTCTTTTTCTTTTTTTTTTTTTTCTGAAACTCATTCCTTTCTGTTTTCAGGCATATGAAAAAAACTAGGTTGTAACAGTGCCAACCTGCTTTTGTCAGGAAGAGCTAGTAAAAAAATAATTGTAGGGTATTTCATACCTACAGTGCACAACTCCCATAAGATAATCAGCCCCTAGATTCTTAATATGTTGCTCCCGGGTTTCCTCATACCAGTAAGTGTTCTAAGGTGTGGAAAAGTTCTAGTGTAACTTATTAAATAAAATGACTGTAACAAAATTCAAGTTACAGATATTTTTCTCAGCAAGTAGCAAACCTCCCCCCAGGCCCTGTGTTCATAATGTAACACCTTTCCAGATTGAAGATGTCTGAATAAAATGAACAAGGTCTTTCCTTCTAATCTGTTTACTTTTAGTAAACTTCCTGTCCTCTTTTTTTCAAAAAAAAAATCTGGCATTATAATGTCACGCAAATGGCTAGAATAACTATGCATTGCTCTAGACACTGATGAATAAAATATATCAAATATTGCCTATCCCTAGAGTACATTATTCCACTTAAAATTGTATAATTGACTTTGGGTACTATGGAGAGAAATTTAAGTACTTTTTTTGAGTTCTGGGTTATTTTCCTGATAATTGCCCAGCTAGCTTGAAACTTTATTTTGTCAATTATACAGTTCTTTTCACCCTATCAACATTTTTTAAGAGGGGGCAGGACAGTGGTTACTGAAAGAGATTTGGGATAATGGCAAAGCCCCATAGGTCTTTTTTTCTTGTCATAAAGCTGTTGTCAAAAAGCTTCGCTATTATGTCTGGGATGGGCAAACTCCATGGCATTTTGCATTCAGTAAAAATGTCTCAAACCATTTTTCAAACATTTTGAGGTTTGGCAAAAACCTGAAATTCATCTTGCCAAGCACTTTCCCCTCTTAATTCTTAAACCCATGTGTCTTTCAAGGGAAATTTAATCCGTATGTTTCTTATTCATTTACACTTAACTCATCAAAATGGTGTTTTGTAAGAGCTATTTGATGTTCAAGAAGTCTTATGAACTTCTATTTTTTTATAAGTCTGAGCAGCCTTTCTTTCTGAGGACCAGAAAATTGTATTTTACCAGCTGTAGGCCAAATGATTGGAGCTGTATTAAGATTCAGGAACCTGCTGAATTTAGTAGGCAAGAAAATAGCAGACACAGTGACATAATAAATGTATTCACATCTGTCCTCATACAGCTACGGAAGGCTTTCTTGTTCTTCCTCCTAAGAACCACTCCATGCACCTAAAGAACAAGCTATAAAAGTGAGTGAAGAAAGACCTATAGTCTTTGAGCAAATGTTCCAATTTGGGAGACCATTAAATTATGGAGATACCCTAGCATGAGAAAAACTTTTTAACTCCTATCCTCCTAAGGGATTTTATACTCCCGTAATAATGAATCAAATATCATTTCTATCTAATGTTAAACAGAAATAATTAAACAAATTCTGGAGATTTCTACTTAAGAATCCTAGTTCAAATATCAATTTGATACAGCTATCACTCAGCAAACAAAATATTCATTAAATGTGAGAAGTGAAAAGGATGGGTCTGGATAGACTGCCAAGTCCAGTACCACTCAGACTATGTTCTAAGACTCCACATGAGTTAGGATGGACATACAGACCAATCCAAGTTCAATTTCCCTGTTGGATTTCGACTTAAGAGAATTTTTAAAACAAGTGATCTGAGGGTAAATTCAATTTGAAAACAATTACTATAAATCTATGGAAAGATGCTGAGATCTAGGCAAAAAATCTGGAATTGGAATAAAGTTTAGAATATGACCCCAGGTTTTCTGACTTTTGTTCACCAGTCCAGTGACCTCTCCATTACACTAATGCTTTTTAGAATGGTGGCTCATGTTCTTTGTGAGAAATTGAGTAATCCGTTGGTATAATATGATTAGCATTTTAGAAAACTATATAAGATACCCATTAGTATCAGCCCAGCATAATTGTTAAAGTGTCTTATCAAACAGTGATGCAGACAGACACACACATGGATATGCTGAGCTTCAATAGAAAGCATATTTTTTATTGTTGTTTAGGTCAAAAAAGTTTTCCACTCATTTCACCATACAGAAAAACATGGCTGCTTCCTAGGAGTTCCACTACACTGATTTTCAAGTTGTCTCCTGAAAGACCACAAAAAGCTCAACAAGACCTCCCCTCACAGAGGAAATCCATCCACAAAACTCTGGCCTTGTCCACCAAAGGCAGTTCACTACATGGAGTGAGAGCAACAGACAAAGAAAAAGAGAGTGTGTGAGCAAGAGAAAAAGTGAGAGAGAGAGAGAGAGAGAGAGAGAGAGAGAGAGAGAGAGAGAGAGAGAGAAGAAGGAAGGAAAGGAAGCACATGCCTTGATGCCTTGTTAGGAAAAGAAAGGTGACGTTCATTTTAAAATGATTAAAATATGGCAAGAATGATTTCTGACTTGCCTACAGTCCAACTGCACCATAAAAAATGCAGACATCTTAGCACCAGCATATTTCCAGAGTGCATTTTCTGGGCACTTAACAATCATTAATTAATTAAAAACATCCTTTCGAGGTCGGGAGGCACAATAGTTCATGTCTACCACTGGAGCTGTATAGAGTCTGGGGGAAGCTGATAGCACCTGGATCATGACTGTGGGGGAGATTAATTGGGTTAACTGGCTGTGAGGATGCTTGTGACAAAGCCAGTGAAAACTGCTGCCCCTTTATAGAGCTCCATGTCCAGAGTCCGTGGGAGGCCTTTGTGGCTAACAGCTGAAAGCAGCCTTGAATAGAGGAGGATGCAAAGTCATTAAAACAACAATGAATTCTCTCTCTCTCTCTCTCTCTCTCTCTCTCTCTCTCTCTCTCTCTCTCTCTCTCTCTCTCTCTCTCTCTCTCGCTCGCTCTCTCTCTCTCTCTGTAACATCTTAATTAATCTTAATTAAGTGGTAAGTTTTAGGTGGCCACTAAGTGCCACTAAGTCTCTTTGGGTTTCAAGTGCAAAGTGGAAATATGCTGGGAATTATAGACCCAGAAGGTTCCCTAGGTGGGAAGGAAGAGGGAGGGAGTTGTACCGCAGAGCCCAGAGGTCATATCCTGCAGGTGGGTGGGTGCTTCTGGGGCAAGTTCCAAGTTCTGGCCTCACTGGACATGCATGCAGCCTAGCAAGGACTGGCGTGGGAGGAGCGTAGAAAGTGGTGGAAGCAGTGAGAGTCTGACTTTTGGCCATTTATCCCATTTCAATTAGGATTCAGGGACAACGCAGCCCACCCACTAAGTAGACACCAGGGAGCTTTTGGCTGGGGGCAGAAAGCAAGCCTTCCACAAGCCCACCTCTCAGCCTCCTCTACAATGGGGTTTGCGCAGCCAAGTTTAGAATGACTCCCCAATTTCTTTTTTATTATTTATTTGGTTTGGGGGCACATCTGGCAGTACTCAGGGGTTACTCCTGACTCTACACTCAGAAATCAATCCTGGCAGGCTCTGGGGACCATATGGATGCTGGGACTCAAACCTGGGTAGGCCACATGCAAGGCAAATACCCTACCCCTACCTGCTGTGTGTCACTCCAGCCCCTCCCCAACTTCTTTGAGTCTAAGGCTGACTGCTGCTCTATGGCCCAGTACTACTAAATCTGTCTCCATAGTTTCTGATCCCTCCCTCATCCAGATGCTTGAGCTTGAGCAAAGAGATAAGAGTGACTGTCCCAGGAATACACAGGAGGTGTCTCTGACATCTGTGATTCCAAACCATTCTAGTCACATCTTTGAGCAGCCTTCACTTTACAATCTGTAAAATGAATGGATTGGACTGAATGATCTCTAAGTGTCCTGCCTTAACAATGCCTTAGAATCACAGGATTCTTATTCTAATGCAAAGGAAGCTCTGGACTCTAGAGGATGGAAGGGAAGAAGCCACATCAAATGAGGCCTTTGTGACTGTTGTTTCGGCCTTACTGGTGGAAGGAAATAGCCAAAAGTTTCTAGATTGTGAACTGGGGCAATTTCTGAATGAAGGACTCTGCTTTGCCTAGGGAAGGCATCTGTGGAGCCCATATTAGGACAGATGCTGCTGAGAGCAAAACTAGAGGTGAAAATGCAACACCAGAGTAATTCACATCTACGTTTATTCTAACCATTTAAAATTTATTATAATTACAGCTATTATGATTAAGTCTAAAGGAATTAAAGGGGACAAGCCCTTTATTGCATTGTTGCTGAAATGACTGAAGTAATTTGCTAAATAAGAAGGTTAAGAAGAGGCAGAGTCAAATGAAAACCTGCTTCATGCCTCAAAAAAGGAAACCTAGGGTACCAGAGCAAGTGGGTAAGTGGATAGGGCATTTACCTTGTTTGTGGCCAACCTGGGTTTTATCAGTGGCATCTCATATGGTTCCCTGAGCCCCACCAACAAAGAATGAGACCTGAGTGCAGAATAATCCCTGAGCAGCACTCTGTGTGCCCCCTAAAAAAAATCCCCAGAAGGTAAATCTATTTAAGTAAAAGAAATAAAGTAGATGGGTGGAATGAGAGCAAATGAGTCTCTGTAGTACTGAAATTGTTTGTTAGAGAGATCTTTAACCTCATTCTCTGGCCAATGTAGATATGGTGACATGACTAGAGCCAATAGTATGCTCTTCTCCACTGCTCACAGTCTGCCTCCATTCTATGATTCAGTTACTCTTTCTGGAAGGAGCTAGCAAATAATGGTGTTTTTATATTATTGATTCCCCAAATTTCCAAAATAGTCCATTGGTTCTAATATTAAAGCACTAAAATTTACTAAAGTTACTATATATATATAAATTATAGTAATTTCCTGAATCCTATTTCATGGATGAAGTAACAGAGGCTCAGCAAGTTTCAAATATCTCATCCCAAACCACACAGCTGGCAAGCAACAAAACTCAAGTTTGAACACAGATCTGCTTATTTTTTTTTTTTTTGGTTGTTTCTCTTTGCTGTTTTTGATACTTGGGGGCAGGGGGTGAGGACTCCCAGTTCTGTGCTCAAGAATCACTCCCATTTGTGATCGGGGTCCATATGTTGTGCTGGAAATTGAATGGGGGTAGGCCACATGCCAGGTAAGAACCCTAATCCCTGTATTATTTCTGTAGGCCTTCAATAAACATCTGTTTGACTCCAAAACAACTCACAGAGCACCAACATATTAGGTGTTACTGATCTCAGAGAACAGGCTCCACCTTTGCAAAGGAGCTGACTTATCAGAGGGTCATTTCACAGTGATGGCACCATGTTGCAGGAGGAAGGGTAGATAAAGCCAGGTCTTGGAGGCTGTAAAGCCAACTGGTTTCTTTGTCAGAGCAGCATGTGTGTTTAAGCCAACAAGTCTTCAGTTCTTTAAAGATCTTTGATTTTAAAGAAAAATATTTCAAAAGCTCCTAAAATACAATAACTCATAGTAGGTCTTCTAGCCTATACACCACAGCCTCTTGGTTGCATGGACCATGTCATCTTCAGAAGAGTAAGAGATATACATGAATGGGTATCTTGGCATTCATTTAGGGCTCTACTATTGCTTTTTTTCCCCCCTAGACCTTTCATTTTTACAACACACCCAGCTCTATTTTAGTTATTCATATGGCAATTCAAAGGACAAAACATTTTAAGATAGAATTACATTTTGGGTATTCTATCAAGAAAAAGATGGCATTGTTAATAGCTTGATGGGTCTTGGCTATTGTATAAACTAACCGTCACCCTCTCCATAATGATGGCAAACTATCGATTAAATCTTCTTGAGTGAGGCATGCTTCATCAATCATTAAATAAGCTCCCTGTCAGAGTAGGTACAGGAAGAAAAGATATATGGACTCGCTCTAAAGTGTCTGTATACTACACAGTAGACTTTGGAGTGTTAAGTCCAGCCAATTTCAGTTTTCAAGGATGTGAGTTGTCAAGGAACTGCTGTTGTTGCAACTGAAACTCATGAAATACACACATGGGAAGTGCCAAGCCTTACAGCATACATTTTCATCAGTCTAGCAAAGTCTGTTTAAAAGTCGCACTTTCAAATTTGGACCATGAAATCTGTATAGGCCTGACCCACATTTAATCTATGCCACCCATTTCCTTTCCTGCTCTAGACTGCTTCCCACATCCCTGCGCTCCACTCGCTGGGGTACTTGCATGCATATCTCTTTGCAGCCCAATGCTAAAGTAGCCCCTTTAGACTGTCAGTGGAACATGAAGACCAAACAAAAAGGAAACAGGAGGGAAAAGCCAATGTTCAGCCTCCTGCTTTTTCAA
The DNA here is from genome assembly GCF_024139225.1 of Suncus etruscus. Classification (NCBI taxonomy): domain Eukaryota; kingdom Metazoa; phylum Chordata; class Mammalia; order Eulipotyphla; family Soricidae; genus Suncus; species Suncus etruscus. Next base: position 102,012,370 of record NC_064857.1, on the reverse strand, counting down.
AGTTATTAGTTTTTAAACTTCAGCCTCAAAAAGACCATCCTACTCTCTGTTAGGCACAGAGTTCTTTCTCAAGTTCAGATAAATTTCTGCCTGTCTGGGACCCCCTTGATAAATGCTGACAAAGTGAAATCTAAACCAAGTGTTTTGAGAGGGGGAGAGTAAAGCTTCCCAAGTGGTGCTGAGATGCTTCTCAGTATCTTTAGTTCAGGGATACTGGAGCTGGCTATCCTGGCTGTGTTCAGAGGTCCTTCAAGGCCATGCCTGGCTAGATCAAGAAATTTTGTGGAGCTGGGAATTGAACACTTGCTGGGCCCATGATAAACTTTGGCTTAATCACTCTACTTTCTCCCAGCCAGCAAGACAACATTATTTTGCTGTTGTTGGTTTTGTTTTTTGGTTTGGGGCCACACCCAACAGTACTCAGGAATTACTTCTGGTTCTTTGTGCAAGGCTTATTCCTGGGTTAGTGATGAGGAATGAATCCTGGAGGATCTAGGGATAATACCAGGATCAACACTTGCAAGACAATTTTCTTATCTATTTTATATATCTCTGTCTCCCAATACAACATTTGGCAGCTTAAAACAAATTGGGACTCTCTTTCATCCACCAAGGATTCTAAACTTTCTAACAGAACCATAGATATATACTTTGGGCCCTCTCTATTACATAATTCTGCCAACTTCACCAAACATCTTTTCAAGAGTTTCCCCAGGCCGCCTGAAAGCCCCTTCTCTTCCATATTTAAAACCCCATTTTTAGCAACAGAAAAGATAAATAAAAATAGCCTCTCCTAAACTATGTATTACATGTACTACATGTAATATGTATTATGTATTACACATATGTAATTACACATATGTAATTACACATGTGTATTACTCGTAGGCTACTGTCGGGAATAGAAATTTAGTTGAGCCAGAATGAAATCAAGTTTTCATCACAGTATCCACTCATCTCCATTGCCTTTATCTCTCCCATTCACAAAGCAACACAGAATGAATGCATGAATGCAGACACAAGAAAATTCTGGTCCATTAGCATTGTTCATGCCTTTCCCTCCACTCAGGTCACTGAAAATTTGGCAGACTTTGTCAGCAGTAGTCCTCACTTCTCTTTAATCTGAATGGCACTTTTTCTTCTCTATTTCTAGTCCCTGGTGTGATCTCAGACCTGCTTGATTTGTTGAATCAAAAAGAAAGCATAAGAGAAAAGAGGCCAAAGAAAGAACAAGGTCTGGGCCCGGAGAGATAGCACAGCGGCTTTTGCCTTGCAAGCAGCCGATCCAGGACCTAAGGTGGTTGGTTCAAATCCCGGTGTCCCATATGGTCCCCCGTGCCTGCCAGGAGCTATTTCTGAGCAGACAGCCAGGAGTAACCCCTGAGTAACGCCGGGTGTGGCCCAAAAACCAAAAAAAAAAAAAAAAAAGAAAAAGAAGAAAGAACAAGGTCTGGAATTGAGTCACCTGTAGAAATGATTGAGCAGCTGGGACTGGTGCAGCAGTAGGGCATTTGTGTGGCAAGTGGATGACCTAGGACAAACTGTGGTTCGATCCCCTGGCATCTCATATGGTCCCACAAGCCAGGAGCAATTTCTGAATGCATAGCCAGGAACAACCCCTGAGCGTCACCTGGTGTGACCCCCCAAAAAGAAATGACCAAGAGGCTAAGGGTGGACATTCTGGAGATTGCAGATTGCAGCTCCTGAGAAGATGCCCTGTGGGCTCTCTATTTGGGTATGCCAAATATTTTCTGTATGCCAGGGAATTAAAAATATATCTCCACCTTTCCCAGGGCCATATGGCTGTAATAAACATCCTTACTTTACCAAGGACATAGAAGCAATGGCACAGAGGAAATCCTGCCATCTGACATCAGAACTTAAGACTTCAGTCGCTTTTCTAAAGACCCAGAACTACTTTTCTCATCAATAGATGAATCTCCCCTGAAGTCTTTCTTCTTCTGTGTCATTGCCATGACCACCAGAGTAATGAGCAGAGGGCAAGAGGGAGAATGAGGAGAGGGCAAGAGGGAGAATGTGGTGAAGCACGGGCAAGAACATCTGATGTTCCTCTCCTTGGGACTGGCACACAGTAGAGATAGATAGATAGATAGACAGATAGATAGATAGATAGATAGATAGATAGATAGATAGATAGATAGATAGATAGATAGATAGATAGATAGATAGATAGACAGACAGATAGATAGATAGATAGACAGATAGATAGATTGTAGACCGTAAAAGCACCATCAAAACCGTGTATCTCCCTCACCTACAAATATGCTAAGTCTAAGTCACAGGGTTACCAACTTTAGGAAGGCAAAGCTGCCTGTCACTCAGTTCATGTTCCCAGGTAATAGCAGAATCTGTCAGTGAGCCCTAGAGCAGATCTTTCCTTTTCATGTTGATTAAAAAAAAAATAATAATAATAACAATAACACAAGTACAGAAGAGTACCAAGAACAATAGGCAAGGCTGAATGGCAAGAGATTCAATCAATGACCAGTGCTCAGGAGTACCCACAGATTTCAAAGATGTTACCCTGGGGTAATACTTATAATGGATTACAAAGATCTCTCCTGAATGATTTCTAACAAATGCATATAAGTCTACAGTTAGCTCAACAAACATTGCCATTTAAAAAACAACAATAACCAGGGGCCTGAGAGATAGCCTAGAGGTAGGGCATTTGCCTTGCATGCAGAAGAACAGTGGTTTGAATCCTGGCATCCCATATGATCCCCCAAGCCTTCCAGGAGTGATTTCTGAGTGTAGGAACAGGAGTAACCCCTGAACGCTGCCAGGTGTGACCCCCAACAAACAAACAAGCGAACAAAACAATAACCCAAACAAAACAATCCACACACAGTGGAGGCAATGATCCACCCCCTCCAGGTGACAGTGGGGTTGAAATGAAGTTGTGGAAGGCTGGTGGGAGAGTCTCTCTCTGTCAACTTTCATCAAGACACTTCTGATCTTGGAGGAACAACACCCAGCCAAATGAATTTAAATCACAATGCGCTAAAAAAAAAATGCATGCCCTCTTTATTCCTGAAGAGTTCCAAGCATATACTTGGCACTTATCAAACTTTGCACAATGACTAATAAACTTCAGTACTGGTTTCACTTCAGCTTTGGGTAATTCCCCCCTCCCTGCCCCAGACAGGCATAGTTGTGGTCTTTCCCTAGGCACAATTAAGCTGGGTCCATAAATACATACTTTACAATAAGCCTCGTACAGTGGAATTTGGCTCAAGAATGGGGATATTGTTTGGGAAAATTATCTCTCTAACAAGCACATAGAGTTTGGCCTTTCAAGTTCTTGGAAGGTTTTTTAAGAGAAGCTTCATTCTCCAGTAAAACGCGAGTTGCTATTAAAATTGCGGAAACATTACTGTGGGCAGGGAGGAGGATAAACTTATTACAAATACAGTTATGCACCATAAGGAGCCAATGGCAGGCAGTGCTTCCTGGTTTTGTTTCTTTCCAGCACTGTGTGCATCTGAAGAATGGGTGACATTTTTGAAAAGTGTTTTAGGTAAGTAAATTCTCCCTGTAGGTGCTGCCAGCCTACAACAAATTGACCAGGGAAAATATTCCTTAGCGCTTCAAAATTAAGCATCACAACCCATTAAGCATCTTCATACCCAAAAAGAAAACAAACAACAACAATGGCAAGAAAAAAAATTTTTGGAAGTGGAGAAAGTCACCCCTCCTTGCAAATTTTTTTTCTTTTAAGGAACAAGCTAGTCTTGTATGGAAATGTCCTTTCCTTTGAAAAACATGATAATGCCTTTTAGCAAAATGCAGAGAGCATTGATACTGACACAGAATGTTGCAGCTGGAAGAGACCTGAGCAATAAACCTAGATTGATTCCACACATACAGTGCAGTGGGGCTGGAGAGAGACTTACAGCCCACCTTGCAAGCTCCTGCATTTTAAAATGCAGCACAGATGGGACAAACTCAAGGTCACTGGGATTAGTATTCAGGCCTTTTGACCCCCACTGCACCAGGCGATTTCTCTCCCACTCCCCCTAGTTACCTCCAAAATTCCTCTACTTTCCCACCTCTACTCCCTGCATCTAAGAAAGAAGTTTTTCCAATTTATTATATTCCCAACATGCTTAAAGTAAAAACAAAACAAAACAAAACAAGACAAAAAAAAAAAAAAAAAACGTTTTCTGGCCCCACACCTCAATATGAAGATGAAGAGGAAAGGAGGCTGAGAGATTGTGAGTTGTCAGGAATCAGGCATAGCATCAGCTTCACTAGATCTAATAATACTGCCAGGTTCTGATAAATCTCAGCCCAGGCAGTGTATCACTGCACTAACTGGAGATCATGAAATGTGATCTTCATTTCTAAAATGTAAAAGACTCCCTCTCTGGGTACCCTAGTTCCTGACAGCATGAAGAACACCCTTTTCGGCCCCTTTCTCCGCTTAGTTCATCTTCATTCCATACTCAAAAATATCAACTACTATCTCTAGGCAAATAAATTCAGAAATGTTATCCTCCCTCCAGTGCACCACAGCAGAGCATATTAATCAAAATCATAATCATAATCATAATGAAAAGCTCCAAGAAACAAAACTCTCAACAAGAGCCCTGGAGAAAGCTGTCAGGAGAAGCGGCAGAAAAGTTCGAATTATCCAGCAAACACACGTGTGTTGCTACCATGAACTGAAATGGCAAGTGGCTATCAGCCAGTTTGAAGGGTCACCAGACACAGTCAGGATAGCACTTGTAACTCAGCGGACAGACACACCAACTACTTGTCTCCGGTCAACACAAAAAGGCCACCCCCACACCCACCATCACTTTGCCCTGTTATGAAAAGATAACCGTTTTGAGCCACTTGAAAAAAAGGAGAGAAAGGAGGAGATTCTGGTGGAAAATAATCCACAGCTGTGATAATATCATGTTCTTTTTTTCCCAAAGACCATAATATAGTTTTACTTTTAATAATAAAAGATAAAAAAGGGGGCGTCTGTGAATAATTAAAGGTTGCAGTCTGAAGCCAGTTACAGTCACTGCAATTGATAATAAACTGAAAACCCCTTGAGAGCAGGTAAATGCTTTGCAACCCTGACCCCCTGGCTCTCACATTACTTAACTACCCTGCGGTTCTTGCATGACATCACCATCCAAGCGATTGGTTCCTGCATTTTAACTCTCTCCCTGTCTCCTCCGATTAGGAGCGACAACTGCAGCAAAGAAACTTTGCCTTGAGTTTGCTCTTTCTCGCTTCGCTTTTGATTCGTGGCCTTTTTCTTTCGCTCCTCTCGCTTGCTCGCTTTGGTGGGCTCTGCTCCTTCCCACCAGCACCCCTTCCTCCTCCATTCTCCACTTTCTTTCTCCCCTCCTTTCTTGCCTTTCCCAGCCCAGCCTTAGTTCAACTCACTCAGGTCGCAGTGCTGGAGTGAAAACTCTAAGTAAAGTGAGAAAAGAAAAGCCTCTTAGGAAGCAGAAGAGGAGCGGAGGGGCTGGGGCAAAGAGGAGAAGGAAGAAGAGGAGAAACAAAGGCGATCAGAAAGGAGAGAGAGAAGGGGAGGAAAGTGGAGAGAAGGAAGAGGAGGAAGCAAAGGAGGAGGATGGAGATTCCAGATGAGAAGGCTGGAAGGGCAAACAATATAATTTTTGTATAAAATCAGTCAAAGAAATGAAAATGAAAAAACAAACCTCATGGACATCACTGAGACTGAATTCCCTCCTGAGGTGCAGAACATGAGCGCTCTGGAATGACTGTGTGTAGAATTGGAGCCAAAGCTTAACTAGCCCGCGTGAGTCACATCCTTCCCATTTGATTCCAGGCCAAGGGATGATGTAATTCGCTGGCCCTTCTCTTGCGCCCAGCGCTGGCTCGCTCCCTCCAGCTCGCTTGCTCACTCTTTCTCCAGGGCTCGCCCTCCTCCTCCCCCTTAGCCTTTGGAGCTCAGGGCTGGTGAAGTCACCATTTCAAATCTGGCAGAACTGAAGCAAAAACTTCAATGTAACCAAAACAGCCCCAGGCTGTGTTCCAGACTCGGGGAGCCTTCGTGGTGCGATTGCCCTTAGAAACGGGTAAACAGCTGGAGAAACAGAGCCGCTTGGGACGGCCCAGTGGCCGCCTCCAGCGAGCACAGACCAGGGCCCCTGAGTCGCAGACACTTGGGTTCGATTTTTTTTAATGCTTGTTGCAAGGGAAAAAAGCGAAAGTCTGGAGAAAGGGAAATAACCAAGAGTGCTAAGTGGACAGGTGAAGGCACGGTGGGAGGCACAGGTTGGAAGGAGGGAGATTGGATAGCCAGGTTGGTTCCCAACTGGGCTTTGGTTTCAGAGCCAGATGACAAGACTGCATCACCCAGGCCACCTTTCCTTCCCTGCCCAACCCACCCCCTCGCCCCCCAAACCAGGCTCTTAGTTTTTTTTTCTGTCCTGGAGCGGGTTGGCATCTTCTGCTGCTGAGACACATAGGCCCTTGGTCCAGAGCTGGCTTCTGATCTCCCTCCCAGACAGCCAGGGCAGAAGGTACAACTTGAAGCATCTGGAGCAGTTAGGGAAGCTAGGAAATGCGTCTTCTCTCGCTCTCCCTATGTGTGCTCTTGGGCAGCGTGAGAAGGTGAAGGAGCTTGGTGTCTTAGCTTGCCTGAGAAGATAAAGAATTAAAAACCTGTTCCCCCCACTGAAAGACAGGCCATCTGATTCCTCCAGCCCGCCCAGCTCTCTAACTGGGGCGGGTGGGGCCTGTCTGAGTTTAAAGGTATTCAGGGAGAACAAACAGTATGTGTGTCTCTTTTTTAATTACAGACTGAGCAAAAAAAAAAACAAAACAAAACAAAACAGCCTGGGGCTGGGAAGAAAGGGAGGGGGTCCAAACCTTTCCTTTCGCAAATGACAGTGAAACCCTTTTAATTGCTGGAATTCTGCCTCATTTCACACCTCTCTGCACAGGACTTCACCTACATAACTTTCATTCCCTCTCTCCTTCCTCTTTTCTCCCTTTCCCTCCATGTCTTAGAGAGAAGTGCTTGCTTTTTTTTTTTTTTTTTTGGGAAGTTCACTTGATTTTCTTTTAATACCACAAAAGCAGAAGAAAGGCACGGATTACAATTTTTTTCTCAAAAATAATTATAGTTTTTGTTTCCCTGGCCACCAAGGAAAGTACTAGCAAGGAGTTGTCTTTTGACCTGTCACCTTGCATCTGGACTTTGTTTTCAAATGCATCTTTTGTATTTATTAAGAATCTCAGGGGCCAGAGAGATAGCATGGAGGTAAGGCGTTTGCCTTTCATGCAGAAGATCATTGGTTTGAATCCCGTCGTTCCATATGGTCCCCCTGCCTGCCAGAAGCAATTTCTGAGTGTGGAGCCAGAAGTAACTCCTGAGCACTGTCTGGTGTGACCTCCCCCCCCCCTCAAAAAAAAAAAGAATCTCGGCTACAGAGGACAGAGCTGTACATCTTAGTGCATTGGGATTTAAAGGACAATTCAAGAAATGAACCCCCCATACTGACTGGAGGGAAGTTAAACAACAGAGTGCTTCCCCCACCCTATTGATCTTGCTGACCCAAGACTGGGGGTGGGGAACAGTTCTCTCTGGGTCCAGCCCAATCTCCACTCCACATATGACATCCTCAATTGCGGGTGATGCCAGAGTTGCCCCAGTGACACCTTTATCAAGGCAGGCAGCTTTGAATTAGAGGTGATCAGCCGTAATTATAGCTGGCGCCACTAAAGCGGTGGCCTGACAGCAGCAAATGTGGTTGTTATAAAGTTTGGTCCACCATGTCAGTGGCCTGTATAACTCACTTATGCCTCACTCGCCAAGCACCTATTGATTTTTTTTCCTGATGTAGGGAATCAATAAAACAGAGTCTTCACTAGCTCCTGTTGAGCTTGTAAGCCTTTGGACTTCAAGGCAGGTTGACAAGATTTTCTCGAAACTACTCTCTTTACTTTTAAACATGTGGGTTCCCAAAAGTCTCAGGGCTTTCTCTTTCTACTTCTCACAACAAACTCTGCAGCTCCCCCTTGGTTATCATGTGGAATGCTTTCTTCAGGGTTTTTGTTAGGCATCTTCAAACAGATCTGCCAGATCTTCCAAATGGACGTTTTCAGAAGCTGATAGAGATCATACAGAGGTTTTGGGTGATGTGCAAAGGAAGTTCGCCTGCTACAAGGCTGGTCCAGGTTTGTTCTCCATCACCACATAAAATCCCCTGAGCACCACCGGGAGTAAACCTTGAGTACCAATGAGCAAAGCACACCCCACCCTGCCCTCAGTTATTTTTTCAAACTGATATCCTCTTGAACTAAGTGAAACACACTTTTGGAAGATCTTTCTTATGAAGGCTAATAGAGTCAGTTTCCCTCTTTTTTAATTCCCCTCTCAGGGAATGAACCTTGTGCCTTGAGTAAAGAGATAATGGAAAGGTAGTTTTCTGCAGCCTTCCTTGGATAGTACCACGATAGAGACCATCTCAGATGAGAAGAAGGGAATCGGGGGCTATTTCTTAGGAGGTAAGTGTGCGGCTGTGACAGGGCCAGTGGGGTCCTGCTGCAAGTGCCAGTCTGTCCCCCAGGTCTCTGAGCTTAAAAATGAAGTTTGTCATGTGCTGGGACATGCTGGCGCTTCACTAAGCTGGCCTGAGTTGAAATCTATTCCAGAGTTCAAAGGGGTCTGAATATTTACACTTGCACTTGCTGAGCCCAACATGAGGATTCCCTCCCAGCCATCCCCATTTCCAAATCAGGCATTTCTGTGGCTACAGAGTCTCTCTCCACTTGAAAAGAAATGAATCTGTTTTCCCATTTTCCTTCCTTTGAGCAAGTCATGAGAGAGAATATCTTCTTCCCCAGAGGAAATACCCCTCAGCTCAAGGGCTTCTTTATCCATCCATTTGGCCCTCTCCTTACCCCCTTCCCAACCAGGCTGTTCTGGTGAAGAAGGGGGGCTTTGAAGATAGGAGTTGTGAGATGCTGTAATTCCAGTGGGAGCCTCTTTAGAAGTAGCCCCCTCCTGCCCCCAGCCAATAGGCTAGGCCCCAGATTAGCTGGTTTGCTCAGGAATGCTTGCAACACCCTCCTTTCAGAGCGTGTCATCCTTAGGGAGAGGGTGGTGGGTACCACGCAGCTGTTGGCTGTAACTCACTCACATACTGGAGCTTCTGATGAAATGTGCAGCTCCAAAGAAGTGAAAACTGCCCAGAGTTGAGCTCAGAGTTCAGAATGCTTTTTGGATTCACTCCAAAACAGCCCTTCGACAAGGCACAACTTGCATTGCACAACCGAGGGACACACCAGGCGATCAAAATAACCTTTTGTGTGACTGGGTTCAGTTCTGAGTGCAGAATATGGAAAGCCCAGCAAATAGAAGAATCGAGAATGATCTCTCCTCAAGACAGTTGGTACTTCTTTTTCCCTTTCCATTTCGAATTTCTTCTCCAGGAAAGCAGAGCATCTTCTTTCAGACATTGTTTTTAAAATTTAACCCATGATTCCTACACTCCCCACGGAGTTTGAGGGGTCAGAAAATTTCAGAGTTAAATAAGCTATAATGACTATCACATGTACCCAAACAGAAACCTAGCATTAAAAATTATCCCGTAAAAAAAAGTGGCATCTCTTCCTTTTTTAATTTACAATAACCATCCAGGTGGTTTACTCAGGCCTCCTTTGCAAATTGCTTCCAGTGAACCTTCCGGTCATAGACCGCTGCTCACCCATGTGTGTGTCAGGCAGTTTCCCCTTCAACTTGGGTGTCCATGTTTCCATGGTGGACAGAGGCTGAGGGAAACCAGTGCAGCCTGCATGCAGCCATGGTGTGTGTGTGTGTGTGTGTGTGTGTGTGTGTGTGTGTGTGTGTATGCAGGGTACCTATGTGTGATGTGTATGGTAAACATGCCATGTGGAGGTGATGTATATACAGTGTGTATATGATATGTGCAGTGTATGGTGTATTTAGTATGAGTAGAGGTATGTAATGATATGTGTTTTGTGTGTAGTATGTGGTATGAATTGGGATATGTGATATGTGCCATTTGTTTGTGGTGTGTATGAAGTGTGTTGTGTGTGGCATGAGTAAGGGCATGTGATACCTGTGGGTGTGATGGTTTGTGTAGTGTGGGCTGTGTGTGTGAGCATATGTATAAGCACAATGATCTGGTTTCCATGGCAGGCACTGGTAATGCCAAACACTTTCAGGGAGAACCCCAAAAGCTGTCCACTCTTGCAGACTCTGTCCTGTACCTACTGCCATAGAGCCTAGCCTCAGACCGCACCTCCTCAGTCACCACACTGGCTTTTCCTAAGTCTAAATATTTCTGCACTCTTCTGAAGAGGTGCTGCTAATGGAAGCCCCAGGAAGCCTTTCGAGTAGGTACTGGGAGAGTTTGAGATCAACCCTAAAACATGAACATCTACCAATGCCTAAATTTTCTTAATTTGTACTCTGCTTTTAATGTATGGATGTCACAATTGTACAGACCTAACCCAGTGGCTTAAAGGCTCAGTGAATCCTGGCTGAATAAACAAATAGATGAATAAATGACTATGTCTTAGCTTACCATTATCTTTTCCTTGAATGCCTTGATGGACTCTTAGGCTAGAATAAGCCTCATAGCACCCTGGCCCAGGAATAACCTAGTTATTCAAAGTAACTATTTTCTTCCATCTTTCTCAGGCATCATTTCATTCTTCAGGGTAGAGACTGGACATCCCAGACATCTATGATCAGTACTCAAGAATGGGACTCAACAAACAAAGGAGCAGAAAAAGAAACTGTGTTCTCTAGGAAATATTATTTACACAGGAGAAAAGAGTTTGCTGCTATATGGATGAAATGGAATGGTGACTGAGTGAGTCCAAGGGAGAAGATTAATGCCAAAGGATTTGTTCCCATGTGGTGGCTGGTATAAGGTAGAAAAATAAAGAAAAGTGAAATCCTGAGATACAGAAATGAGAGAGACATGGGTCACAGGAACAAGTGGCTGGTAACTACATAACCAAGCTCTAGTAGCACCTCTTTAAATACGGAAGTGCACTGAAATATGGTCTCCCTTCTCCATGTCATCTAGGGGGAGGGTGAAGACTTAGGTAACAGAGATAAACTTCGGGTCTGCCTGGACAGCAGTTGGAAGAAGCTGACTGATATCTTCCTAACAGTATCACCTTTCAACCCCCTTCCACTTTCTCCATTTCATGTCCTATCACTGACCATTCTGGATATGCTAGGTAGAGGCTGGGCCATACCAGCGATGCTCAGTGCTTACTCCTGGCTCTGTAGTTAGGAATCACTCTCAATGAGGCTCAAGGAGCCATATAAGGCACAAAGCAAGGACCCACTGTAATATCTCTTCAGTCCTATTTACTCTATTGCTTTCCACTCAATATATTTTTCTTTGTATGCACTATCACAATGATGACCTTCTCTATCCTGTTAGAAGTTGTGGAACTTGGTTTCAGTCCTTCTATTGTACCAAGCCTGTGCCTTCCTGACATGCACATGAATGTGTATGTATGATTAATGTATACATTACATAAATATATCTAATATGAAGGAATAGATACATACACAAAAGATAATCTATGTACTTTTATGTGTATATATACAAATTCATAATATTCATATACACACATCCCAATGGGATTGAGGGCCTTACCATGTTTTGATTCAGATGGACAAATATTCCAGAAGAGGTCAACAGAAGAGGCCTACAAGTATGGTGCCTACTTAGACCAGAATGTCAGAAGAGTAGAAATGTTGGGGTGCAAAAACACTGTTTCCTAACTCCTACTACTTCCTTGGCCTTCTTTGGCTCTGCTTCCTGCCCTACAATATCTCCAGTTTTGAAAGTCTTGTAACTTCCATTATCCACCCCCCCACACACACACACCTGCTGACACTTCCCAAGGCTCTGCCCCTGCTCCAGGATCCCCCCATCACACGTGTCAGGTGCATCTGGCTGTCATTGGCTAAGGATATATATCTGAAAAAAAAAAAGCAACCAGCACAAATGCCATTCTCTCATATCTTATGAATTCAAGGCATTTAGGTGCCTTCTTGCTAACAATTTGCCCCAAAATGCTTTGCAATGACACAAAAAGGCCTTTATGAAACATCCTTATCTACTTCTTTGTATAATAACCCCAGCAATACACTCTACTAGCTCTTTTCATTGTGAAACATTTTCTGGTTAAAAAAAAAATCCCAACTACAAAAGTAAGAATGAATTTCAAGAGGTTTTGAGGGCATTAACAAAAAAAGGAAGGCTTAAAGTTGTGAATTGTATTTGTGGTTCTATTTTTTTCCACCAGGATTCAGCTGTAGGTCTGTGTGTGTGTTTAATAACTGACCTTCCCTTTCTCTCTTTCTTTGCTGCTGAGCAAAGAAGTTCATCAGCAGAGAATTATTCAGCAAGGTCTGCAAGGAGAATTAACCCTCTAAGATTTTGCCTGGAGCGGATGAGAAAAAAATTTTTAACCTCAAACATGAAACTCTGGGATTTCCAAATGAAATTATCTATGTTTTCATGAGCAGAGCCCTGAGTTAAAAAAAAGTTGGTTTTGATAAGAAGGAATAAATGAAAGAGAAAACTGATGACATATTTTGGTTTCCAAACCCACTTCCACATTCTACTGATCCTCTTAGGCCTGTACATAATTGCAGCGTGTGCATTTATACCAAACCCTAGAGCAAAAGATTATTATTATCTTTAAATCCTGCCATATGCTGAAATTCATTATTTCACTTGGAGATAATAATTCCATTGATAGTTTTCTAGGTGTTGGTCAACACTCTAATAGCATGCAGTCTAACCGTTTAATCATGTCCTCTACATTTCCAAGAGAGAGAAAGCAGAATTGATGTACAGCATTGATTGCAAGAGTAAAAAAGCCTTTATTTCTCATTCTTCATAAACATCAGAATACCAAGGATGTTAATAGAAATAGGAAGGACAATGAGATTCAAACACTAACTTGGCAAATCATAGTCACCAGTTCTGTTCTAATCATTTAGTACTGAAAAGAAATCAGACTGTTAAATTGGTACTGGGATACAAACCCTGCTCAAACCATTATTCATCCTGAGAATAAGATAAACACTATCAACCCTCCTTTATACCAGTGGATTGCAAGTTAAAACTAGGCAAAATCAGCAATAGGCTTAGCATATTAAACATCAAGCTATACTCATTTTCAAGTCAAGAAAAACATGCACCTCCAAATAAGTCCCACTGCATTGACAGCAATTTCCCCCACTTCCTCTAATCAGCAGACCCTATTTCTTCTAGCTCAGTGGTTCTCAGATTAGATTTTCATGAAAATCCTGGGAAAGAGACTCCAATGCAGATGAAAATATCCAGGTACTACCTCTGTGCTTAGGAGGGTCAAAATAAGTTCCCGTGCATGTATTTTAAAGCAATAACTTCTTAGAGAATTTGCTGCTAGGGATTCATATATCATAACAATGAACAACTGATTAATCAGTGCTTAGTCTAGAATCATAGAAACTTTATAAATATATAAAATAAGTGAAGCAACTATAAATCCACATGTATTTCAAATATCAAAACAGCTGGACACCAAGTGAATTTCTTTCACTTTTGACTCTTTTTTTTTTTTAATAAAAGGTAAAACAGAATAATCTGTCCTCAAACTATCAAGCCTTTAAAGGTCAGTCACAGTGGCTTTTCCAAAACAGGATGAGTATAGTGAATGGAAATAAACACTTGTGTTCACAGAAACATCATGCCATCTAAAGAGCCTATGAAATTATGGTCTCCAGGACTTGATAAGATTAGCATTTCCTGACCCCTGGCTGGTTTTGCAAAGCCTTTCTCTCCTATGTTTACTATCAATGTTCCCAGATGTTTACTTTGCAATATTCCCAGTCTGCTAAGGCCACAATTGCAGGGAAGGAGCTTTATGGAGGAGAAAGGCGGACTTGAGGTTACTGAAGTGTGTATTTTAGGGAAAGTCCCATCACACCTTTGGCCTAATTTGGTTAGATGCTTTCACTTGAGCTCAACAGCATCAGTAGTCTGAGTTCTACACAGAATCTCCTTCTCCCGAGTTCCATACACATCACTTTCCCCAAAGGACACTTTGACAGCTCTTCAGAAGTTTTGAATTTTGTCTTTGTAAAATGGCATAAGCGCTTGAAAGAAGAAAGTGCCCTTCTAGCTACAAACCCCAAACTTGAATGTAAGATAAAGGCAAATTGGGATCAGAACCTATGAATCACCCAAAGCTGTATCGATTGCTAAGTGTGTATGAAGCAAAAGTCTGAATTATAATGATACGCTTGTCTAACTTTTGTCTGACCAACTCTCTGTCATATTAATATTGTCCTAGCACTACTAAAGTTGCTAAGGGAACACCAGACACACACACACACACACACACACACACACACACACACACACACACACACACACACACACTGGGGGAACAGAACAAAAACAAAAAAAACTGGGAGGAGCAAAGTAATGCTACAATAAGAAGGAATGTTCCAAGGAGAAGGGCAACACTATGGGGGAAAAAACACTAAATATGACAAAAGTGAAGGAGTCTGTAGACTGGTCTATGGTTTTCTAATTCATTTTTGATATCCACTTATTTGGAGAAGGTTTCTGTTGATAAGAAAAGAATTTAGTTCAGCTTTTATGGGAAACAATATGGAAGCTCCTCAAAAAACTGGAAATTGAGCTCCCATATGATCCAGCTATATCACTCCTAGGGATATACCCTAGAAACACAAATATGCAATACAAAATTCCTTCCTCACACCTATATTTAATGCAGCACTATTTAAAATAGCCAGACTCTGGAAACAACCAAGATGCCCTTCAACAGATGAATGGCTAAAGAGACTGTGGTACATATACACAATGGAATTTTATGCAGCCATCAGGAGAGATGAAGTCATGAAAGTTTCCTATACATGAATGTACATGGAATCTATTATGCTAAGTTAAATAAGAGGGAGACAGACAGACACAGAATAGTCTCACTTATCTATGGGTTTTAAGAAAAATTAAAGACATTATTGTGGGGCGGAGCGGTGGTACAGCTGGTAGGGCATTTGCCTTGCACATGCTAACCAAGGACAAACTGTGGTTTGACCCCTCCCCCAGTGCCCCATATGGTCCCCCAAGCCAGGAGCAATTTCTGAGTGCATAGCCAGGAGTAACCCCCGAGTGTCACTGGGTATGGCCCAAAAACTAAAAAAAAAAAAAAAAAAAAAGGACATTATTGTAATAATGCCCAGAGACAAAAGAGATGAGGGCCGGAAGGACCAGCTCACAATATGAAGCTCGCACAAAGAGAGGTGAGTGCATTTAGGGAAATAACTACACTAACAACTATCATGACAATCTTAATAAATGAGAGAAGTAGAATGCTTGTCTCGAATACAGGCAAGGGTCCTGAAGTGGCGGGGCATTGGTGGTGGGAATGCTGTACTGGTGAAGGCGGGTATTCTGTTTATGACTAAACCCAACTACAGTCATGCTTGTAATCATGGTGCTTAAATTAAAATTTAAAAAGAAGATAGCATCAAGGTAAAGACACTTTCCTTGCACACAACTAACTGAGGTTCAATCAATCTCCAGCAACTGTCCACTGAGCACTACCAGAAGTGATCCCTGAGTACCAAGCCAGCAATAAGCCTTGGGACCCACTAGGTGTAGTCAAAAAACAACAATACATCTACTTGATTTTTTATTAGAAAATGATCATCGTTGATGATAGTAACTGAATGAAACAGTTTAAGGCAGCAATTCTCTGTAATGATCTGGGTACTTTCAGAATTAATCTATAACTGCCATCAACTCATCTTTCCACTTGGTGAAAAAATAACCTTACTACAGGGAAGGAAAGAAATGGAGGAGGAAAGTAAGAGGCAAGTGGGAAGAAATTGGGACCAGAGGGCACGGGCCTCAGGTCCATGGGGGACCTAAACAACAGATCCAACTAAAAGGATGAGACCCAAGCCATAAAGGACAGACTTTTCAACAAACTGTGCCCATCAAGAGCAGGCTGGGGAGTTCAAAGTAAAACAAGAATACTGGTGTAGGGAAGTTCACACTGACTGTGGGACTGGTGTTGGAACATTGCATGCCTGAAACCCAATCATGAATAACTTTTAAATCACAGATCCTTTATAAAAAATAATTCTAGGGGCCGAGTGATAGCACAGCTATAGGGCGTTTGCCTTGCACACAGTCAACACAAGATGGACCCCTGTTTGAATCCCAGCATATGGTCCCCCGAGCCTTTCAGGAGCGACTTTTGAGCACTGAGTCATGAGTAACTCCTGAGTACCACCACGTGTGACCCCCCCCAAAATTTTTTTAAAGTGTTTTTTTCTGTTAACTTCTTGAAGTCCTGTTGAATTCCAGAGACTCCCTGATGACAATTGTGAGCTGCTACTGTGTGCAGGAATATATGTACACTGGATCCCCAAACTGGAGCAAGTACCCATGAGGCTTAGTTATACAGAGGTGAGCACAATTTTGCCAAGTCAAATGTCAAAACCTAGAACAATCCATAACTCAGCGTGAAGAAACTCATTTTATTGTATTTTCTTTTCTTTTTTTTTCCCTTTGGGCCACACCCAGTGACGCTCGGGGGTTACTCCTGGCTATGTGCTCAGAAATCACGCCTAGTTGGGGGACCATATCGGACACTAGGAGATCGAACCACAGTCCATCCTAGGTTAGCCCTGTGCTAACCACCCTACCACTTGCGCCACAACTCCGGCCCTGTATTTTTATTTTCTTGTTTTGGTGCCACACCTAGCAGTACTCAGGGCTTACGCCTGACTCTGCACTCAGAATCATTTGGGGGCAGCACTCAGGGGTCCAAGTAGGGTGTTGAAGATGGTACCTAGGTCTGATGTGTGCAAGGCAAATGTCTTACTGCTGTTCTATGCTCTGGTCCCAAAGGAGTTCATTTTTAACCTGTCAAAGTGGCTGCTGTAATAAAAAGGCTTCTTGGTGTTACTTGATATCAAACCTCAGCAAAATTGTGATTCATTTGTGTTTCTCTGGCCTCCTATTTTAATGCTTCTCTACATTTTCTGAAGATATTTTGTTAATTGTCTTTAAGTAACTTCACCAGGGTGGGACGTTTTCAGTTTCCTCTGCCTGAATTCCCATTGACAATTTCTATTCCTGTGCAGGAGAAAACATGACTTCGAAATGCAAACAAATATCTGCCTTATGCAATAGAGAATTCAGAATAGCAGGAGAGAAACATTGTGCCATTGAGAATTTTCATGCTATATTAAGAAGGAATCTTTGAACTCACTGCTTTATTCATTACTATTTTTTGAGACTAAGAAGACATCATAAATAATTGGAGAGATTATACTGCAGGTAGGGCACTTGCCTTGAATGCACTGACCTGGGTTCAATCTCTGGCATCCCATATGGTCTCTTGAACTCTATTAGGAGTAATTCCTAAATGCAGAATCAAGAGAATTCTCTGAGAATTGCCCCATATAGCTCCCAAACCAAAAATAAAAAGGACATAATAAAAATTGCAATTACTTATAGGTATTATATGGATAACATCTTTTGTCTTGGAGTCTAGGGAGTAGGATAAAAAATGAAGAGAATGGAAGGTATTTTCAAATGTAAACTATATTAATATATGTGATTTTAACTGTTTCAGGGTATTTATTCATTTATTTTTCCACTTGAAATGTTTTCATATTGGCTTGGGAAGGTGTGCTCACATGGATTCTGCTTTCCAGCACTTTCTAGAGAAAATACAAATCCTGGGACAGATGTGAACTGGGGACAATATGTGGTGATGTGTGACTATATTCACATTAAATCCAGGTAACTTAGATCAAAATTTGGATGGGAAGCAGAGAGAAAGTAGAGGGAGTAATCCACTTGCCTTGCATTCTTCGGATCCCACTTCAACCAATTCTAGTTCCCAAAGCACCACCAGGGGCCATTCCTGAGCACTGAGTTGAAAAGCCCCTAAACACTACAGGATGTGGCTTACCTCCCAGTCTCTCCCTGCCATAGGTCACAAATGGGATATTTAAAAAATGGAAGGCTCTGTATTTCAAGAATCTAATAATACAGCTGCAGTTCTGAAAGCCAATTGTGGATACTTTTCTGAAGACTCTAGTTTTCCAGGTAAATCTACATTTTCCAAAATGGTAGTGGCATCTATCCTCCCCTGAAAATGACCTAAACTGACCTTAGGAGGAGAAATGGAGGGAAGGTGTAGGGTGGGAGGATGCCAAGGCAATTGGAATGCCAAGGAGCTCAGAGGTCTTTACAATTTAAAAAGAAGTCAAAAAATTTTCACAGTATTTTCTGAATACTACTTCACAGAGTGTGAGGTCAGAGAAGACATTCAGGTCTGGCTTGGTTCACTTTGAAGAGTGAGAAAGTGGAGGTGCTTTGAGATGAAGTCACTTGCTCAACATTGCCAAGTGCCTATGGCTATTTTAGAACATTTTCTAGGACTCCTTTGGGGAGCTGGTATCTCTCTAGGTATTAATTGTGGGGAAAGTTCTGTTCTGTGATTTCCCTGAATTTAATCCTGACCTTGCACTCTTGAAATCGAGGCTGTGTCCTGAATTAGATGCCAGCCCGGGACATTGGAAATTGCCCACAAAACAACAGCTGGGACCCAGAGCATTTTCCCTGAATAGAGTCATGACTGCCAGTCTCTGTTAACCAAATTCATCAAAGCCTATTGGTAGCACATTATTAAATATCCTAATGTTTCTGTAACCAATAAATGTATTGTGAACAGTACACTTTGATTGCCACTCTCTACAACATCCTGGATCTGCTATAGAAGTAGATGAAAAACAGCAGGGATTCTAGTCACAATCCCAACCATTTATTTATATATATTACAAAGCAAAATGCTACCTGCATTATTAATTTTCCTACAATTTCTCTCAAGGAGAAAGCTTAAGTCAGAAAGCAGGAACGAAGGGGTCCTCAAACTTTTTAAACAGGGGGCCAGTTCACTGTCCCTCAGACCATTGGAGGGTCTGACTATAGTAAAAACAAAACTTATGAACGAATTCTTATGCACACTGCATATATCTTATTTTGCAATGAAGAAACAAAACAGATACAAATACAATATGTGGCCCGCGGGCCATAGTTTGAGGACCACTGCCACCCCCCAGAATTTTTGACATTTATTTATTTATTTATTTATTTATTTATTTATTTTGGTTTTTGGCTCACACATGGCAGCACTCAGGGGTTACTACTGGCTCTATGCTCAGAAATCGCTCCTGGCAGGCTCAGGGGACCATATGGGATGTTGGGATTTGAACCACCATCCTTCTGCATGCAAGGCAAGCACCCTACCTCCATGCTATTTCTCCAGCTCCTTTTGAAATTTATTCTGACAAGATTTTTCTCCCTTTTCCATATTGTAATCTTTGTCGTTTACTCCTAACTATAAGCTATTTTATATTGGAAAGGGAGTGTTGTATTTGGTGGGCAGAGGTAGATGAAATTCTCTTCATTCACTTAAAGTGGCATGTGTTTATAGATATAAATAACATGAAAATTTTTATTTCAACTCACTGTAAGTGTATAGTTCAGGGGTCTTAAGAGGATCTTAAGGGTTAAATCATTTGCCTAACGTGGACTACCTGACTGAACTCTGGTACTCGTATGGTCCCCTAAGTACCACCAGGGGTCACTCCTGAGCATAGAGCCAGGAATAACTCACAAAAAGCAGTAAGTCTGGCTTCAAATTTATAGTTCAGTCACATGAGGTATCTGGCTGAACTTTTGATGTAGGAAGAAATAAGAAAGCATAATGATTATGCTTACAGAAATAAAAAGTTAATTAAAATAGACCAGAGAGATAGTACAGAGGGCATTTTGCCTTGCACTCAGCCACCTGAGTTTAATCCTTCTTTTGAACTTGATCCCCCGAGTCCCACCAGTAGTGATCCTTGAACACAGAGTAAGTTTGAAGCAGAGATAGATGTATTCACTAAAACAAACAATAAACGCAATATAAAATATTAAAACAAAAGCTAGAGCGATAACAAAGTGGGTAGGACATTAGCCTTGCAGGCAGCTGATCAAGACTTAATCCTTAGCATCCCATATGATTCCCCACACCTGCTTATGCAGAGAAAAATAATAGGAAAACCTTACTTATTTTAGAAAAGATCATGAAAATAATGAAACATATTTCCAAATAGGAAGTGTTTAAAATGATTTTGCAACAACTGTCCAAAAAATACTAAATTAATCTAGGGGGTCAGGATGATACCTCAAAGGGCTGGAATGACCCCAAGCACTGGGTCAAACAAGCAAACATCTCAACTAGTCTTCAGATAACAGTTAATCTAATTATAGTTTCATGAACAAAGAGGGCTCCTGTAGATATGCAGGAAGAATAGAAATGCCTATATAATATAAATATATCTGGGGCCGGGTAGGTGGCGCTGGAGGTAAGGTGTCTGCCTTGCAAGCGCTAGCCAAGGAAGGACCGCGGTTCGATCCCCCGGCGTCCCATATGGTCCCCCCAAGCCAGGGGCGATTTCTGAGCGCTTAGCCAGGAGTAACCCCTGAGCGTCAAACGGGTGTGGCCCAAAAACCAAAAAAAAAAAAAATAATATAAATATATCTGAACATTTCTCCCTTGGTAAAATTTACGTTTTGATTTGTTTTGTACTAGGTTTTTGGTGGAACAGATAAATATGTGTAATTTTAAAAGCAAACTTCAGATTTATAATACAGAGTGCTTATAGTATTTAGGGATAAGTTATCAGTTACTCTTGTCTGCACAAATATTACAGCAGGTCGGGTTCTTGCCTTGAAAAATAGCACCGTTTGATCCCTAGCACCACATATAATCTCTTGAGCATAGCTGAGAATGATCTCTAAGTACAGAGCTAGGAATAAGCCATCAGCACTTCTGGGCATGGTTCCAATTCCTCTCCCATCCCAAATAAAATACAATACTTTTAAAAACAGGATTTTAATGGAAAATACACTTAAAACGACCAATTAAAAGGCAATGAATACAAATAAACACTTTTTAAATTATGCACCAAGTGGTCATAAAAATGCCTTTTAATCACATTCAGCAGAGTACATTCATTTAATCAAGAAAGATGGAGGTGGGACAGTGGGAGAACTGTACAGGAAGTTAGAGCAGATCAGAGCAGGAGATCTAAATGAGCCTGGTGCATTGTGTGGCTGTGAGTTGAGAGAGGCATCATTGTGACCAGACAGAAGAATGTGCATGCTTTAAAGTTCGTGAAACTGCGGAACAAAGATTTGTGACACAAGAAACAGAGTTCCAGAGCTTGCATGCAAAGCAATTTTATTCTTTGAGTTGGAGTCTAGTAGGTAGAGCAACCTAGGTTCAATCTCTGGAAACCCTTATGGTCCAACAGGCTTAGTGCACAATCAGAAATGAGGTCCCCAGCTTCCCACAATATTTAACTTAGCTAAATCCTAGCACATTTACTCAAACTAAGTTAGCAGCATCGACTCAGGACTATTAGCTCAACCAAGTTCCACTAATGAAACCATAGACTTCAGAAGTTTCTCACCTGTTCCTTTTCTACTCCATCCTTACCAGGCTCAAAATAGACAAGATTCCTTAGTTATATCCCATATTTGACATCCCAAAATTTAAGAGAAATCAACCACTACTAACCAATAAGTATGCTGGAAGTTCTGACTATAGACAAAGTGAACACATTTGCTTTCTGCCCATGCACCTTGATCTTCCCATCAACAGAGATCTTTTAAAGTCAAAACCTAGGGAAGAAAAGTTTTAGTTGCTATTGACAATTTTATTCTGTTGTGTGGAAACATCTTTCCAGGAGTCAGGCCTCTCTCAAAGCTCAAATCAAGTGTTTTTGTTTGTTTGTTTGTTTTGTTTTGTTTTCTAGAAAGCATCCCTGCCTCCTCGTGTCAAATGTGCTTCTTCTTGGTTGAGGTGTCTGGGGACAGTGAGGGCACATTTTGGTATTGTAGGTTTGATATCACTGAGTGCCACAGAGCAAAGCATGGTGAGAGGGCAAGGCCTGGGCATTGAGGGTTAGGAAGTGTGCACTCTTGAAAAAAGTAATGGGGACTGTGGATTTCTGGGGAAGAGACATTTTATAGAATATGAAAAGAAATATGTTCTATCATACTATAAAACCCAAAGTCATAGATTGCTCAAGGCAGGGCAAATAATTAGATCCTAATAGTGATTGAAATCATAGTACAAAGATAACATCAAAAGAGTAGGTGATTTCTAAATTACAACTATAACATTCCATAAATTTAGAAGAAATAAAACCTATTTTCACACAAAGTCTGTTTTGGTTTGGTTTGGTTTAGTTTTGGGGTCACACCCAGCAGTGCTCAGGGGTTACTCGTAGTTTTGTATTCAGAAATCACTCCTAGCAGGCTCAGGGAACCATATGGGATGCTGGGGATAGAACCCAGGTCGGCCATCTGCAAGGAAACTGCCCTACCTGCTGTGCTATCACTCAGGCCCCCAAGTCAGTTTTTTTTGAGGAGGAAACCTAACACTTGCAAACTCTTTTTGTGTTTAACTTTTCATTTTATCTTCCTGTCCTTATAATGCTCAGAGCAAATTTCTCTTTCAATGGTCATACTCTAAAGAAAAGTGTGTACGTTATTACTGGTTATAATAATTGCTTTACACTTTGATAAATCTATGTTCTGCTTGCACAATTATAACTAAATTTTGTATAGTTATAGGTATATACTACAATAATTACTAAAAAATAAAGTTGGACATATCCAGAGAAGTTCTCAAAACCCAAACAATGAAATGGAATGTATGGTGTACATCCTCATATCAGAACTTCAGAATGCAGAACATTCACTTTTTTTTAACAAATGCTTTTAATTAGCTTTCTTATATCTTTATATCTTATATCTTTAGTTAGTAAAGAACTTTAATGGAAACTGAACAGTATAAACTAAGATAATGCATTAGATCTAGAAGGAAAATCATCAAAAATTTTCTTTCATAGTCTTAGTGATTTCTGAACCAAGGAGAGCTGAATTGAAATAAAACTATGTCATATAAAGCTGAAGAGATATTATAGTGTGTAAGTCTTTAAGCCTTCCATGAAAGTGACCCAGGTTTAATCCCTGGGATTCTATATGATCCTCTGAGCATTGTCAGGAATGACCACTGAGCACAAAGTCAGCACTCCTGCAGATATGTCCCAAAAAGCAAAAAAATAAAATAAAGTTATATAACATATTTTTGGATATGATCTGACTATCAACATTTATTTCAATAGGTTGATTTTAATATATGATAACCCAACATTCAAGAATAAAATCATGCAAAAACATGATTAATGCAACGAAACAGCAAACATACAAATTTAAGCCTTTAATTATCATATAATTATAATAGTTAATATAATATATAATACAATAATATAATTATAATTAATTGATACAGTGTAACTGTTCTTCTCTTTAAAGGTAAAGCAAAAGCTAAAAAATACACAAGAAGAAATGGATACTTGCCACTTGCAGTTTTTTAAAAGGTCTTATATATTCTTCAAATAAAAACATAAATATGGACTAATTTCAAGCCCACTGAACAGATATTTATTTTTGTTTCCTGGGCTTTGACTTTAAAGGAAAGAGAAGCTGGGTGCAACTTCAAAAACAATGGTATGGAAAAATGTTTATTTTATTTTTCAACTTAGAAATATTTTGCAAGTTTACAGATAAACAGAATGAATTCTTTTCTAATATAACACTGAGGTTCTTTAAAAAATATCTTTTTTCTTTTCTTTATTTTTTTAACTATCCCATGAGATTTTCTTAGAAAATGATTCTTATTCCAAAGGAAAAAAATTTTCAAGCATATTTATTCATAGGCTTGGTTTAATATGATTAGGAGCAGCGTAAATATACTTCATTGAAGAAAGGAAATAGAGTCACATTTCCTTTGACATTAACAAGTTCATCAAACCATAAAACTCCTATATCTTTCAGAATTTTAACACCTTTTCAAAACAGTAGCTTCTAGAGAGGATCCCAGAAATATTTAATTAGCAACAACAAAATGTGATAGAGGTTTTGATCAACTATTTAGAGCATACAGGAACACAAGTGAAAGACCAGTGTTCTTTATTTTTTTTTTGTTTTTCTTTGTTTTGTTTTGTTTTGGGTCACACCTGGCAGCACTCGGATTATTCTTGGCAGGCATGGGGGCCATCTGGAATGCCAGGATTTGAACCACTGTCTGTCCTGGATCAGCTGCATTCAAGGCAAATGCCCTGCCACTGTGCTATCTCTCCAGTCTGGACGAGTGTTGTTAATAGTCTGTGGCATTCTGGTGACTACCATGGGATCGAACATGTGAGACCAAGCCTTCTGACAGGACAGTATGAATCTGAATTTGATTCAGTGTCAAGTCAGGACTATCCACATAACCCCCAAAGCATTAATCCTTGTTTTATTCACACATCAGAGAAGATATCCACACCTATTTATTTGATTCAAAAAAATTTGCTACAACAAAAACCCAATATATTCAAATAACGAGGGGCGTGACCATCAATTTTAAATGGATTTGATGACAAGAGGTCATTTCTCTCATTTCTGCTCCTCCCAGCTTTTTTAATGTCCTTCCTTTGCTCTGGTTTTACAATTAAAAACAAGCAAAGCAAATGGGCTTTCCCAGAGTCTCACAAAAGCAGCTTTTGCATCAGAAATAGATATTTTGCCTGATTCAAGGCAAAGAACCTTTGAATCATCACTGACACCTCCAGAGTTTTCTTGGAGGTCTCTTATAAGAACACCAACCTCACCCAGGCCTGTCCAGCTTATAAGAGCTCAACTGAAGGTGGTATGGCCACCAGCCATATTAGTCATTGGGAATATTGAGTCATATACATTTATAAGGGGTGGGCACAGAACATTAAATAGCCTGAAGGTGTTTTGTAGCTTGAATAATGCTGCTGAGCCAGAGTGAGAGAGCTCAATTTTCAATTCTGGGCATAATGTGCAAGTTTCATTTTTCACAACAGACTATTTTATTTTTACTTAAACTTTTGGACATCACTCTTTGTAACTCATTTTTCACATATTTCCAAATAAATACGTTGACTTTCTATTTTTGAGGGGTGAAAATGTAAAGAGATAGCAAAAAGGAAATTTTCTTAGATCAGTTAGAACATTTCTTCCATCTCTGGTGAAATGGCCCTACCTCTGGGATTGGGAACATGTTTAAGATCTAAAAAACATCCTTTGTTTTTACTGGTGCTTTTTAGACTTACTAGTTAACTTTGCTTGGTCGCTCAGGATCTCACAAGTTAGATCATGACCTTGATAACACATATGAGAATCTACCAGACACCACTGTCTTGCTTTCGATTCAGGTTCCATGCATCTTGAACAATTATTTTTTCTGTAAAAAAATAAATCTTCTATCTGTTCTCTCAACCATGACTTTGCATAATGATTCAAGTCAGCCCCCTAAAATTCCTTTACTAATGAAAGCAAAAAAAGTTGATTGAGCTTGCTTGCCTTGCATGAGAGCTTTCCCCTGCCCACCTTTATAAAAGTTCCTAAATACATTCTTGTAAGTTTCATTTAAACCAGCATTTGGTAAGTTTATAGTTACAGCATGCTCACAGCTGTGGGAAAGCTGACATAAAAAATAACCAGCTCAGAAAAATGGCCCTTGCACAACATATTTGAGTTTTTAGGTTTTATTAGCAATTTGGACTCATTACTGTTTGGGGGAGGAAGGAAGGGAGGTAGATGTTTTTGCAAGTTGTTTCTTTAATGTATTAAGCAGAGTTTTCCAATCAGATTTAATATGACTGTTGAGTCCCTTTAACTGGGTTTTAGGAGATCCAGGAAATATTGATCACTGGCCCCCTTCTCCTCCACTCTATTGCCCCCCAATTTTCTCACTCCTTCCCCATTTTCTTCATTGAATTTCATTATCAAGCATCAGAGGTCATAAAGCCTCTGTAAAAATATGACATGACCTTCTTATCTTAACCTGCTCTCTGATCTTTCCAAGCCTTTGTCTTCTCAGTCTTTTGGACAAAGGCAAGATTACAACTTACTGCCACCACACTGTCACTGTAGTTTTGAATTATGACAGTCAGAAAGAGCTGGGTAATATTTAAGAGTCTGAGATCACAGATTTTCTAACACTGTGTTTAGCCAAGTCTTTTTAGCCTTTCTTTTAAAACCTCTTAATTTTTTGTATGCATTTGAGAACTTCTGGGCAGAATATACTATCTCTTAAACTATCTTCCCTCCCATTAGCTTCCTTGGAAGTAACTGCTTCACTCCTTACCCACCTGAAAGGTCTGTGTGTTTCCTTATGCAAGAGTCTTAATGCCAAATGTAGTTCTTTTCATAATTATTTGTGTCTCTTGATGAAATTTTAGCATATAAAAACAAACTGCAACATGGTAGAGCCATGTTTAGTCCCCAAGCACCACTAGGGGTTATCCTTGAACACAGCCAGGAGTAAGCCCTATACACTATTGGACATAGCTCCAAAACCAAACCAAACCAACAGCCCAAGGGTTGGGGAGGCCCTACAAACTGAAATAGACTTCTTCAGTAAGTTTTAGGGAAAATAACAATCATCACACTTCAGAAATATTAAATACACACATATATACCTATCATGTCTTCCTGTTCAATTATCATCCTTTCTCTAAGACTCAGTCGCGAAGATAAAAACACAGAAAAATCAGAAGAATTAAATAAAAACATTTACTGTTTTTGTCCAGGGGTGCTAAAACCAGTAGTGCTCAAGGCTCTATGCAGTGCTCAGAGGACAATATGGAGTATGGAGAATCAAACCTATATATACCATGTGCAAAGCAAGAACTTCATCTGCTGCTGTAACTCTCAGGCCCAAACAGGATATAGGGTTTTACCCTCAGAGAAAGAAAGGAAGTAAAGGAGGGATAAAGAAAAAGAGTGAATGGTAGAGTGCCCATAAAGGGCAAGAGTGCATACTCTGCATGCAGGAAGTCTGAGTTTGAACCTCTACACTGGTTCTCTGAGTACCTCTTGGAGTCAGTAGCTGCTCAATACTGCCAAGTGTGCCTTCCCCAAAACATTTTAGTTTTCCCACACAAAAAAGTTACTATTATTTTTGTGGGGGGGGGTCACATCCAGCAGCGCTCAGAGGTTATTCCTGGCTCTGCGCTCAGAAATCGCTCCTGGCAGGCTCGGGGGACCATATGGGATGCCGGGATTCGAACCACTGTCCTTCTGCATGCAAGGCAAATGCCTTACCTCCATGTTATCTCTCCAGCTCTACAAAAATTATTTTTAAAATCTCATCAGGTGAAATTGAAAAAGATTCGGGATCTGGAACATCTAATTGGACTTGAAGGGTTAAATTAGCTCAGTGGTTTTTTTTATTTGATGTATAGCTGGAAGACTAGAATATTAATCACTTTATCAATTAGATGATTGGCTCAAAATAAATTTTTATAGCTGAGTGGACAATCTTTGGAAATAAAGACATTATGAAATAAATTAAGCAGAAAAGTTTCACATGGTGGCTTTCTAGGGAGTAAAACTCTTTAAGTCCTTCGGCCATCAAGAACTGTATTATCTGGAACTTCTTAAAAATACAAATAGTTGGGCCTTACTTGAGACCTGTGAATTTAAGTCTCTCAATGTAAGGCTCTGAAAACTGTATGGTTTACTTCCAGGTAATTCTTTTGATTAAATTTGAAAAGCACTTTGAAAACTTCCCCTTTCTGAATTCACAATTTTACTTGTGAAGGAAGAATAATAACCGCCAGGCTTTCATTCAGCAAAATAGCACTTGTCCAAAGCATGAAGAAACAAGGTATGAAGCATATTTATTAGTAGTACTTGAGAAAAGAGAAAAAAATAAATGAATTCACACATCCCTCTACAGAGAAGACTAGAACCCATTAAATCCCTTTAAGAAAAATAAATACCAGTAATAAAAGGGGAAAGAAATAAAAATCACCATATAAAACAGGCTTTTAGTGTATGATGTATATTTATATATGCAGGTATAGACATATATATAATATATATACACACACATATAATCTTAAACCCAGGATCTATGAGTCCATCTCACCTTATAGATTCTTCAAAAAAGAAAATAAAAGGATTATTTTCCTGGGTAATATCATTGTTCCAATATTGATCCACATCAGAAGTGATTTTTAGTAATTGGAGAAGTTGTGATCTTTCAACTGTACTGATACCCTAATATCTGTCTTGCTCTGCAGCAGTAATTTAGTGTTAAAATAGTAAACCTGAGGGTTAAGCAAACAGGAGTAAACAACGACTAACTCATAAACCAAAGGCTTTCATGCCTCTTATTTATTGTTCTGGAGAAAAATAGAGGCAGAATTTGTGTGTATAGATGGGCTATGTGTGTGTGGAGCGGTCATTGTTTACAGGTAAGTGCTTAAATCAAACCTCAGAAAGAGATGACAAGTCAACTTTATAATTTAGTCCCTAAAGACTTGCTGTGGGGAGCAAAAACTCAGCAGCATTCTGCTGTATGGGTCACAGTGGGCCAGTTTAACCACCACCATTTCCTGCCAGTCAAGCACGAGTACTCACTTAAGCCACATCATGTTTAGAACTCCTCTGGCATAAAATCCTGAGTTGCGGTGAAACCACCTGGTGAAGTCACTAACCATGAGAGCTTTTTAGGTACTCAGGAGATCTATACCTCATTAAAGCACAGGACCCTTAAATATTTTGTGCAAACCACCTTAGTTCTTTCCCTCACTTTCGGTCAAAGCTGAAGGCTGACCAGAACAATAAGAACAACAGAGACAGAATCTTATTTTTCTGCTTGCGATTTTTGGTCTCTTGGTGTAAAGATTTTCCTACATTCATGATGACTGCAAAAGTAACCCTATTTGTCTGCTTTTTACTATGGGTCAATCACAATGTCCCCAGGGGCTGGCATACACAGAACTAATATGAAATGCACTCATAGGAAATGGATCCAAAGAACTCAGTTTCCTTATTACATGATGTTTCTGCTTAAGTACAACATGTCAGTTTCCTTTACAGCTGGTCTATTTGCCTCTTGTTATAGAAAAAGCAGTGGTCATTGATAACTATTCTAAATTGGCTTAAATTTTATGTTAAATCCTCATGATATAACTATTAAAAGATAGTGTATTAAGTTCAGACTTGGTAAAGACAAGGAAAGAGTAATGATTCCAGCTCTCACTATAAGGCCCGATGAAAGAGTGTGTCTTACAGCTGAAAATAGATAATAAAATTGAAAAATATCAATTAATAGAGCTGGCTATAGCTCAGTTGGTAAAATACTTGCCTTGCCTTAAATGTGTGAGGCTCTGGGTTTGATTCCAGAAACTGCACCGCTCCCCTCCACCTCTCCCTCAAACCAATTAAATGTTGTTGTTTACTCACAAGAAAAAAATCAGAAAATACCAGTGAAATAAAATCTGTAGCTTCACAAATTCAGGGAGTTTTTCTTTATGAATTTCAGTTTCTCTAATTCTAAGAAGTTAATTTATGTTGGCAGATTAATAGTCAAGGGAAAAGAGATAATTAGCTGAAAAAATGTTACTTTCATGCATAGATACTGAGTAGTTTCCAGTGAAGTGTAGACTGAATTCCAAACCAGCTGAGAGAAAGACAAGAGAGAATATTTATAGGGAAGTCTTTAATCCTAGTTGTAGTATTAATTCAAAAAATATTAAGTACCTAGCAAGTTTGAAACACATAAATAACAAACAACTATGACATGATAAATGCTCTAAGAGCACAATATAATGTGTCAAAGGATGGGTCCCTGGAAATGTGGGTTGAAGACAAAGGAAGCAATTAAAGAAAGTTTTATTGAGGAGATATGTTCGGAACTGGGGTTTTTGAAGGTAGGAAGAAAGTAAAGAGGGGACAAGATCCTTGAAGTAAGGTTCAGGTTTCCACCTTCTGCAGCTTGTAACATCCTAGTACCAACCTAGAGCAAAAGGTTGAAGTAAGTGAATTGAAAAGAGCTCAAACTGAAAAAAATAAAACATGAAAGAACACAAGAAATTTCCAAAGGGCTGGCATGTTTAAAGTCTGGCAAGCAGTAGCAAAAGGCAAGGTTTGTGGAAAAGAGAAAATGAGGGAAATTTTAGATGAGGTCATATTATAAAGAAGCTTGTAGAAAGTGCCAGAGAGGATGGATTCTCCTCTGGAATACAGACCTTCCCAGAGAATATTGTAAGAAGATAAGTTTTATAGAGTACTAATTAAAGAATGAGAATGGGAAGAGGAGGGAAGGAGGGAGAGAAAGAGATATGATTTTATATTTAAATCAGCTTAGAACATTTTAGACTAAACAAAATTATACCGCTATTTTATTCTGGAGTTTTTTTGTTTGTTTTTTGGGGCCACACCCAGTGACACTCAGGGGTTACTCCTGGCTATGTGGCTCAGAAATCGATCCTGGCTTGGAGGATCATGTGGGACTCCGGGGGATAGAACCTCAGTTCATCCTAGGTTAGCACATGCAAGGCAAACGCCCAACCGCTTGTGCCACTGCTCCAGCCCCATGATTTTTGTTTTTTTTTTTTGTGTGTGTGTGGTTTTTTTTTGGGTCACACCCGGCAGTGCTCAGGGGTTATTTCTGGTTCCAGGCTCAGAAATTGCTCCTGGCAGGCACAGGGGACCATATGGGAAGCCGGGATTCGAACCGATGACCTCCTGCATGAAAGGCAAACGCCTTACCTCCATGCTATCTCTCCGGCCCCATGATTTTTGTTTTTAATAAAATAATAAAATCTTTCTCCGAGTTTCTATGGGCAGTGCTAACAATATGGTAGAATTAATTTTACTTATTTTATTATGCATTTTTTGAATATTGATTTCTTCTTTCCAAAATTTATTATCAATTCCAAGAGGTCAAGGATTCTGTCTTTTTGTTTGTTGATATATACTTATATATACATACATACATACACACACATATATATGTATAGATAGATAGATAGATAGATAGATAGATAGATAGATAGATAGATAGATAGATAGATAAAGAGAGAGAGATTTGGTATTGGGGGGGTGGTCACATTCAGCAGTGCTCAAAGATTGTCTTTTGTTTGTTGGATTTTTTTTTTTTTTTGGTTATTGGGGGTGGTCACACTCAGCAGTGCTCAGCGTTTAATCCTAGCTTTTCACTTTGAGATCACTACTGATGGTGCTTAGGGAGCCATAATGGAAAGCCGGGGATCGAACCTGAGTGGGCTGCATGCAAGCAAGTGTCCTACCTGCTGTACTTTCACTCTGGCCCAAACATATTCTTTGATTTGCCTTATAATAGAATGTCTGAGACATAGGGAGTGCTCAAATATTGTTGAATTTGAGGCCATTTTGAATGTTTTTCTTTTATTGGTAACCCAAGTGGTATTCAGGGGGCCTGAGATTCTTGACATTACAAATCAATGGTTCTGCCAATGTGAGCTTGACAGTTTAGAACTCTACCCTGAATGAGCCTGGTGGCCACCAGGGTTACAGGCAGTGATGGTGGTGCTAGGGAGCAAAGTCAGCATAAAATACATGTTCTTTAGCTCTTTAAGTGATTTCCCGAGATATTCTTTATTTTTCTATACAGTTGCTGAGAAAATACAAAGGCTTTTTTTCTTCCCTTCATTAGTTCTTGTTGTCTGTCATTGATGCTGCAATGTTATATGCCTGGCTACTATGCTCGTCATACCTTTGCTGTGGTGCTTGCTCATTTGTGTGGTGTTCATAAACTGAGATTTTGTGCTTTCTGGAGACAATGGAGACATGGATCACACTGGTAGGGCTGCATAGGGTTGTTTGTACTTGGTGTGAGCTGAAAGTAGGATTAAGTTCAATGCACCACACAAGGCAGGTGCTCTACCACTAAAACACACCCCTGGCTCTTTTTCTATGTTCTTCTAGATGGGTTATAAGCAATGTGAGTCTATATACAGCACATTTTGTCATTTATAATGAGAACTGAAAATATATTATTTGTTTTGTTTTGTTTTGGGGGCCACACCCATTTGATGCTCAGGGGTTACTCCTGGCTAAGCGCTCAGAAATTGCCCCTCGCTTGCGGGAACCATATGGGACGCCTGGAGATCAAACCGCGGTCCTTCCTAGGCTAGCGCTTGCAAGGCAGACACCTTACATCTAGCGCCACTTCACCGGCCCCTGAAAATATATTATTATTAAGCGAAAATACATTACTATTAAGGAAGGAAAAAAGAGACTGACTCCCTTCACTCTCGAATCACTGAAGTGTAAATTTTATGTGTTTCTGCCTTAATGTCACTTTTGCTCTTTGGAATTTCAAATATGATCAGTGATCTTGGACAGCAGTATTCTTTTCTGCTCCATTGATATACTCTGGAATATCAAAAAACTGTGATCCAAGAGTGGTCCTCTTCATTATTTTCCAGTGTTGTTAAGGTCTTATTCATATAACTATATGGTTTATATCTATATAAATGTAATTACTTAAATATTCTATATTTAATATTGTTTTTTCAAAGGGAGATAGTATATGTACATTTGTATCTCATTTTTGAACTTAATCAATATTTATTAGAATATAAAATAATATTGAAATTTAGTTTAATTGAATAATTTGATTTAATTTATATTGAAATAATAAGTGGAATTGCAATAGCTTCAAAGCAAAAATATTGTAAAATACCTTGTTATAAAATGATGTGTATTTATATCGGGTTATAACTTTTTCAACCAAAAGATACTATAAATTTTAACAATAAAATACCTTTTAAAGGCACTAGACTTTTAGTATGATTGTATAGATAGATAGATGATAGATAGATAGATAGATAGATAGATAGATAGATAGATAGATAGATAGATAGATAGATAGATAGATAGATAGATGATAGAGGAAGCTATACCAGCATACTGAAAGAAAAGTAAAAAAGATTCTGAAATGGTTTTAGAAAGGAGATTCTGTAGGTAACACCTTAAACTTCCTCCTTTGTGGAAAAAAAAATGCCTCCTTTGGAGACTAGACTAGACTTCTTTGCTTGAAGACTTTTTTACACACCATTTCCATTTTCAGAAGTACCACAGGAACCAATTCCAGCTGCTGAGGGGACTTTCCAGATATTAAATAATTGCCTGCAAAGACTTTACTCATGCATGCCTAATAACAAGAAAAATCCCATCCGCCTAGTTGCTTACTGAGAAGGTATATAAAACATTGACTTTCCTACATTTGTGAAAGGAAAGAGACAGAAGGTCAATGTTCTTAAACATAGAACCAAAGCAAATCCTGCTCATTTTGGAATGCCCTCAATATTGACTTATAAATTGTATATCTGATAGTATACATCCATTATGTATGCATGATATTTGATGCAATGACTTAAAGACTAGAGAGAGGGTCAACAGATAGGTGAAGAAAGCATTCACTTGCTGCATATAGTCTATGGCATATATTTGTGCTATTTTTCCCACTTCAATAGGAGGCTTCTATCTCTGTCCATGTTTGTCTCCAGTGTGCAGCAGCTGTCAGTCTCCTTCTACTCCCCCTCCCCAAACAAGAGTCTCAACATGGCCTTCCCATCACCCCCTGCTTTAATCAGCATGGAGTCTGAGGAAGCCAGGCTGCATCCTCCTGGGAACACCAGGAACTGCTGGTGGGCCACTTGGCCAGACCTCAGCAAGCTGTCTATTTGATAGTGTCTCTCACATTTCTGTGTACATGAGCGCAGACGTGCCTTTTTGAAGGATGCCTGAGCTCCCCAGTGCAGCTGCAAAGGCTGCCTTCTTGTGCAATGAAGATAATTGCTGTATGCATACAACAGAAACTCTTTCCTCCTCCACCAGTGTTTTTCATCTCCAGCCTGTGTGAAATTCCAAAAGAAAGTCAACCTAACAAAAGAAGACTTTAAAACTAAGCAAACACTCAAAGCAATTCATAGGCAGAGGTGGATAGGATCAATTTTTTTTAAAACATAATTCTGTTTCATGGGGGTTAGTTATAATGCAATGGTCATAAACTGAATTTTATTTCTTAAGTTTGGAGATTTTACCCTTATCATTAGAAAACAAAATTTTAGGCATGCTTAGGAGAAACAGTTCCAAAAAGCAATTAAGAACTCATCATTTGTCTGAAGACAAGATTATCCCGGGTGTACAAGCCATTTGCCAGCCTTATCAGTGCATTTATTTGCTTTGCATGTTCTGCAGTAAAAAAGAGTAAAGGTGTGGAGTGAATGGTATTCATGGTCACTGATAGACTATTTACACAGAGTAACCTAAGGTAGAGTCGCAGTCAGAAGATCAGGAAGAGAATGAGTACCTCATTATATTATCCATTGTTTTCTCTATGCAAACAGATATTAATCCACAACAAAGCAATGCAAACATCCTTCAGAATATTTCTAAGAGTTGGTGACAAAGAGATAGCACAGTGGTAGGGTGTTTGCTTTGCACGCAGTCAACCCAGGATCGACGGTGGATCAAATCCTGGCATCCCATATGGTCCCCAGAGCCTGCCAGGGGCAATTTCTGAGCACAGAATCAGGAGTAACCCCTGAGTGCCGCCAGGGTCACTCAAAAACAAACAAACAATAAAGAATATTTTAAAGAATGAGTTTATGTCTCTAATGAGCCAAGAGGACATTTATCTAAGCAGCTGGCTTAGGATAGCTGATTGATTCCACTACTTTACAAAGGAGACAAACTGGCTAAAATACAATAGTATTTAGAAATATAGACCAAAGGATGGGGTCAGGGTCTGGGGAGCAGTAAGACTGCAGAGACAAAGAGGGCTGAGGAGCAATTCAATTCTAATGCCATCAGAGCAAGTTGTCAAAGTCAGCTCTAGTGTGCTCCTTGAATTCCTCTTGACCAGACAGATAATATTTAGAAATCAATTGTCCAGAGATATGCCCTTGGTTCTTTTACAAAATCTGGTATAAATAACACATTCACATGTTTGAGACTCTTTATGAGTATGCATATGGCACCATACAGATAAGACAGTGTTTTAGAAGGGACCATCTGTGCCCAGTGTCCTATGTATGTGGAAGCCTGTATCCCCTGTTCTTACAACTTCCCTGATAAAGCTCCATTCCTGTCATATTTCTTCCCCCCTTTAACAAATAGTATCATGTACTACCCTATGATTTGGATATCTTGAAATATAATTTTAAATAAGAAGACAAAGAAATTAAAATGTATAGATATAAATATAATGGTTAAAATAGTGGTTTACTAGCCAAGGAAGATGCATTACAAGTATAGTGATCTAGAATATGATCCTAAAATCCCCTCTCTATAAATCCCGAGTGAACAGTAGAGTTGGCTTGGCAGAGATGCTCTTTCTAAGAGTAGTTTCTCTTTATCTCATTCCTAATCCTTTTGCTAGGGGCTAAAGTCTAAGGGTGAGTCCTAAGAAACAGGCAGATAGACAGACAGGCAGAGGGATTATTTTAGAATCAGAAGAGCTATTTTCAACCCAAGTTAGAGTGCTCCAATGGAAAGAGAAACTTCAAGACAAGGGGGTCTCTCAGCTACCCCATCTGGGCTCCATTAAGCCAGGCAGTCCAAAATAATCAAGGTATGTCCATCCATATATAGAAAAATTTCAGGACTTCATCTCTCTTGATAGCTGCATAGTATCCATTGTGTATATGTACCACCTTTCTTTAACCGTTCATATGGCATCTGGGTTGTTTCCATATTCTGGCTATTGTAAATAGAGCTGCAGTGGATTATTATGCTGAGTGAAATAGGTCAGAGGGAGAGAGATAGACACAGAAGAGTTTTACTCATCTATGAGTTTTAAGAAAAATAAAAGACATTATTGAAATAATATGCAGAAACAATAGAGATGAGGGCTGGAAGGACCAGTCTACGATTTGACACTTACCACAAAAAGTAATGAGTTCAGTTTGAGAAATAACTACACTGACAACTACTATGATGATGATAGTGAGTGAGAGAAATAGAATGCTGTCTTTAATAAAGGTGGGGGGGTTTGAGGAAGATGGGGGCATTAGTGGTGGGAAGATTGCATAGGTGGAAGGGAATATTCTTTTTTATAACTGAAACCCAACTACAAACATGTTTGTAATCATGGTGCTTAAATAAAGATATTATTAAAAATAAAAGTAACCAAGGCAGACAGACAGATCAGCAATGGGTTCTTTTTGACTCAAGAGAGCCATTTTCACCCCAGATCACTGTTCCATCTAAGAGTTCTGCAGCCAATTCTACAAATTAATGATCCATACCATGACATAAAAACAATACCATACTGCAAAGATCACAATGAGAAAGCAATTCAGAACAGACCACACTTAGTGATTGAAGATGGTAATTCTGAAAATCCAAGAATCAGTCACCTATATAGCTTCTCCAAAGAGGACTTCTGAGAAGAAACTTTGAGGATGTTCAAGGAAATCAAAGAAACCATGCAAAGGAAGCCAATGAAACTAAGAGAATCTGAGATGAGAAAAGAAAAAATCATCAAACAGAAATGACAGAACTGAAACACTTGGTATGCAAAATGAAAAACTCAATGGAAGACTCACCAGCAGAGTAACAGCTGCTGAGGACAAAATCTCAGTGAGCTGGAAGACAAACTGAATAACGCAGATTACATCAAAAGATAGAAAAGTGTCTTAAAATAAGTGAGCCGAAGATAGGAAAAAATCCTCAAAATTAATGAACATATGACAATAGAACTTAGGGATTAATTCAACAGAAATAACATAAGAATCACTGGGACCCCAGAGACCCAGGAAGGAAACCTCTATGAAGAAACAACAGTCAAAGGCATCATTGCTGAAAGTTCCCAGAACTGAAGAGCGCATGTACCCACATTC
Source organism: Suncus etruscus (assembly GCF_024139225.1). Classification (NCBI taxonomy): domain Eukaryota; kingdom Metazoa; phylum Chordata; class Mammalia; order Eulipotyphla; family Soricidae; genus Suncus; species Suncus etruscus. The sequence goes on along the minus strand of NC_064857.1, from coordinate 101,975,511 downwards.
TGGAAGTCCAAAGTGTACCAGCTAAGAGTCCCAAATATAATAACCCAAGTGCACATCCTATTCACCATAGATAGAGATAGAATACTGAAAGCAGCAGATAAAAAAGGAAAATATATACAAAGGAGAGTTCTTAAGATTTACAGCAGATTTATCATAAGCAATCCTCCAGACCCAAAGGTAGTGGTAGGATATAGGGAAAAAAATACAACTCAATGAAATGAATTTCTCACCAAGAATACTTCACCCAGATAAACTGTCATTCAGGTTGGAAGGAAGGATACGCAGTTTATGGAGAATGTCAAATAGCTTTTACTGACCATCTCTGAAGAGTATTTTTAGTGTAAATCCAAGACTGTGCCCAAATAACCTCTTTGAGGCACAGATACTTGACTGATTTTAACATTGCTCTTTTTACAGCATAGGGAAAACCTACTAAGTGTGAACCAATGAGAGTTTTCTTATTTTTGACAAGGGAGTTGGTCATAAGAACATTATATATGGGGCCAGAGCAGTGGTGCAAGTGATAGGGCGTTTGCCTTCCACGCAGCTAATCTAGGATACACCCCGGTTCAATCCTCCAGTGTCTCATACGGTCCCCCAAGCCAGGAGTGATTTCTGAATGCATAGCCAGGAGTAACCCCTGAGAATCACTGGGTGTGGCCCAAAAACCAAAAAAAAAAAAAAAAGAACATCATAAATGGTGATATTACACAAGAGATCAAACACCCTACTACTATGTTAGCTTGAGAATGAATACATTTGTAATAAGAGGCTGTGAAGTTTTTAAGGCACAATAAGTACATTAATAAAATGCTTTCTTACACTCATCTTCATAAAATATTTACTTTATTTTTTATTTTTCACAGAACTAACTTTTAAAAAGATACATTTATAACCAATTAGAGTTCATTTTTATCCAACAGTCCCTTACTGTTTATTGTTATGAGGAATTATAGTGGTATTTTTAGGTGACCAATCCCCATAAGTGCACAGCTGGGTTGAATTTTAGATAAGTATCTAAGCATATCTCCATTTATTTTTCTCTTAACCAACAGAAATGTTTTCAAAAGGCACAATTTCCCGCACTTAAAACTTTAGAACGTGTTAATGAATTGTTGGCTTGGATGAGGGTGAATCCAAGCCTGTTATTTCTATCAGGCTCTGAACAAAACTTAGTTGAGAGCAAGGACATGTAGATTTCCCAATATGCATTGTCATGCAAAATAAAAATACAAACACAGTTGTTTTCATTGGTAAATATGATGCATTATAAGTAGGTATTTCACATACATCATGACCAACAAAAGCCTCTTAGTTTCTTCTACTTAAAAATAATGGTCCAACTTTTCAGACATACAAAAGCTTAAAGAGGAGTATAATGCAAACCTAAGTAACTACCTCTCAAGCTGAGAAATAAAATGCTAAAAATTAGATTGAAGTGTCACCTGTAACTCCTTCTGGGTTCCCTTCCTTTCCTTCTTTCATGAATGTCTCCAGGTCTTGAATTCAGCAATGATCATTCCTATGGATAACTTCATAGTCTCTTTACTTCCTCATTTCTTATCAAATATTCCTAGTTGTTAACACTTTTAGGATGGATGATATGGGAGATATTAAACTATAGTTATATTTTAATATATTTATTTTTAGGGCTTTTAAGGACATACCTGCGTCACTCTCAGGCTTCCTACATGCGAAGTATGTAGTCAATACACTGAGCTCTCTTTGGTCCTATTTTTCCTTTTTTCTATTTTTTTTTTCAGTGCCAGGGAGTGTCCAGAAAGCCTCACACTTGCAATGCAACTTTAGCCCAGAGCACAGTAATTTTGGGGTTTGGAAAATATTTCCCCAATGTCAACTATGTCAGTATGGGTGACTGTAAAACTCTACTTGCCGAAATCCACCCCCAGGAGAATGAGCCTGAAAGAGGGTCGCCTGAGATTTAATAAATCAAGACAGACATAAGGGAGAAAAGCATGGAGCTGGGGAGCTTCCAGCCTCATAGTCTGAGAGCCCCAAACTAACCTCTGCTGCCATCTTCAATCCACAACCAGAAGAGGAAGGGTAGAGTGACAGACAAAAGTACCTATCTCAAGCTAATCAAGTCTAGGTGGTCTTTCCATCTCAAAAGGGATGGGTGAAAGAAAAGAGAAAGTTAGGGCAGATTTTGGGGAAAGCTGGGTATGATCTCTGCCTAATTCAACAGGTGACCATTTGTAATCTTAATCACTGATGAGGCCATTCTCTAAAATGGGTACATTGAAGGCCAGTTAAGGATCCACGATCACAGACCAGATTATCTGGGAAGCAGGACTCTAAAAAAAAGAAAGAAATAGAACAAGGAAGGAGGCTACCACCATACTTTCCACCAGCCTCTAATCCTGCAGAGCTCTAGAGCTTCATAATATATTTATAAGTGCTCTGCAATATATAATAAATCATTATGTATTGATTTAAACAGTGCCATTTGCAAGCCTCAAAGAGCTTCACTGAATTACCAACATACAGGAATCAAATCACTTCACCAGCCACTGTCAGGCAGCAGTTAGATTCCCTGGCTATTCGAGTGGTGTCAGCAAAAGTCTCCAGCAAACTGAGAGGAGGAAGAGGAGGGTGAGTCCTATAAGCAGCAAGCCTAGGCTAATTGCTGACAGGATGTATGTCTAGCTTGGATATTTAACTGTTTGAATAGAGTGAGACTCTTCAATTTGTTTAATCAATGTTTCCTTTAGCTGTCTGTTGTGCCTGACACTTTACTGGTATAAAATATTCTGGCTACTGGAAGTGAAAGACAGCTTAAAACAATGCAGTAGGGCAAGAAAGGGGGAAAATTGTCCTGCTCCTTGAGGCAGCCTCAAGTGAGAGGCACCCATCAGTCTCATCCATATGTCTTTGGACTCAAAAACAATTCCCAAGGACTTGAACTTGTGATTTGAAAAGTTACTTTAGGGGTGATAATACCATCCAAATAGCATAGTGATAGCAGATTCCTTCAAATATGGATGAGGCCACACAGGAAACTGGTTTATCAGGCTACTGCTGTGTCTATATACTCTGGGATGGTGGGTGGAGTTTGTACCTGATTCTAATTTTTTCTTGGATTTTGGAATAAGATTAATTTCCAGGATATTTTTTTGGGGGGGGGGGTCTTGGGTCACACCTGCCAGTGCTCAGGGGTTACTCCTGGCTCTACGCTCAGAAATCTCTCCTGGCAGGCTCCGGGAACCATATGGGATGCCTGGATTAGAACCACCATCTTTCTACAGGCAAGGCAAATACCCTATCTCCATGCTATCACTCCGGTCCCCATTCCCAGGGTTTTTAAAGAAACTGTCTTTGTACCTGCATGGCATGGCAAACTGTGCCGGGTGATGTCTCTCCTGCACTTCTGGACAGAGGGGAAACCCCTATTTTCACAGTGTAAAAATAAAAAAATAAAAAACCACTATCATGGAAATAGCTACTTCTAAAGAAATAAAAGTATAATGAATATTTTTACCTTCATTCACACAGTCACTATAAAACACTACTAGCCTTCAAGTTGAAAATCTAAAGGGGCAAGAGCCATGCCAATATGTTTGACACATTACAGAATTACTTCTGTTCCTAAGAAAATCACAGGATCTCAAAATCCCATTGTCCCAAAGCACCTCAAAGAGAAACACAGCATCAGTTCACAAATTACTGGTTAAAAAGCCTCGTTGTACTTTTCAAATGGTGTCTCTTAATTTAATAATTTATGAATGGCTCTTCCAGAATAAGAGTTGTATTAAAGTGGTATGTTCACATCTTGATTAAAAGAAATATTTCGACTCCATCTCAACATTTTGCATGGAAATTATCCAAAGCAATTATTTCAACTCTCTGCCAAGTTAAACATGTTGGGTTACTTATTTTCCTAATTTTAGTTTTCCTCCTGTCTGGGGAATATGGAGCTCAACAAAGCACCAAGTCTCACTAAAAACGATTTTCATAGATGAAAGAAACAAGATAGCATTTGGAATATCCATCACCATATATTTCACTTTGGAGGCAAGTGTGCAAAGTAATTGGACACTAATCATCTTATACTGAGTTAGACTGGCTCTATATTTACATGACACCCTGCACATGAAACCATATATTGAGTTGTATTTTGAGAATCCATTATGGTGGGTCCAGAGAAAAAGTACAGGGATTAAGACACATGCTTTTCATACAGTTGACCTTGGTTCTCTCCTTAGAATTGTATTTTCTCCTAATCATTGCCAGGTGAAATCCCTAGTTACCTCTGATACCTAGTTACCTTGTTACCCCTAGTGTGACCAGGGAGGCTACTACTGAGCATCATTGGGGTGACCTAGATAATCACAAGCACCACAGGGCCCAAGCAGCACAGCATCCTTAAAACTTCATCTTGAGGGGCCGGGCGGTGGCGCTAAAGGTAAGGTGTCTGCCTTGCCAGCACTAGCCTAGGACGGACCACGGTTCGATCCCCCGGTGTCCCATATGGTCCCCCAAGCCAGGAGCGACTTCTGAGCGCATAGCCAGGAGTAACCCCTGAGCGTCAAATGGGTGTGCCCCCCCCCAAAAAAAAAAACTTCATCTTGAGCCATTAGGAAGGATACCCCAGGCCTCCTGAGAATTGCTTGGGAGTTTTTCTCTCCCTCTCATCACAACCCTATAAATCCATAAAATTCATTATAGGAGTTGGGAATATAGTCCAAGTGGGAGAGACATCACATGCACTGCACATGCAAGGCCTGGGTCTGATCCCTGGTATCACATGGACCTGCATTCAGAAAGCTGATTATCAAGTGGAATTTCTTGTGGTGACAATTTACTGAACACTTAATCTTGGCCCAAATCTCACACACATGTCATGACCTCATAACAACTCTGGAACTCACAATATCTTTGTAAGATACTTTCTTTCCATTTTGTAAAAACAAAGACTAAGACTCAAATCAATTAAAAGAATCATGCAGAAAGGATAGGAGACATTTTAGATACATTCCAATTTTCCTCTTTCCACTCCATCACTTGTACTATTGTCATTAGGCCACAAAATAATAGTCTCTCCTGTATCTGTTTTCTATAAATAATCATACTCCTGATATTTACAAAATTATAACCATTTAAAGTTTAGATTACTGGAATAATTTTTAAACTATAATGTGAAAAAAGTTTTATTAGAGTTTTAAAGCAATTTGAAAACTGGAGATTTCATATTAGGAATTAAACTATGAATCATTAAATGCCAACCTATTCCAATGATTCCAAAATAATATCAACAATAGAGAATATACATATAACTATTTAAAACATTAGATATGAGAAATCAATATAAAATTGAAATAAGATTGGCTGTAAGTTTACCTTTACAGTAAGTTTGTTTATAAATGATTTGTTAATTATTTGGGGATCAAGAAAAATAAAAGAAATTATTGCCTAACCAAATAACCAACACAATCTGGTTAAT